>NC_029792.2:124619260-124637675 GCF_000816755.2 Arachis ipaensis | reverse complement strand
TAAAATTAATATTAAACCACTCTTTCACCTTAGCTCATGATAACAATAAAGACGTCTCACGGTCCACAAATTTAGCTCAACAGAATATACAAATTCAATTATAATTTTAGTCTTTATTTTATTTTATTTGTTTTTATCTTTCATAAACCAATACTCTATATATACTTAGTTTTACCGTCATAGTTTACAATTTTTAATCAATCAACAATCAATAAAATTTCATTCTTTCACAATTTTATGTGCAACGTGCGGCGAGCTATGGCCGTGGCCTACGCACCGTTTTGAGAGGCGCGTTGCGTCCATTCTCCTCCGACGCGTTGGTGGAGAAGCCCAGACCAGGCGAGATCGGATTGGTTTCCGGTATTCCCGATAATCACCTTCGTCGTAGGGTTGTAATTTACTCTCCTGCTAGAACTGCTACTCAACAAGGATCTGGAAAGGTTGGAAGGTGGAAGATTAACTTTTTGTCAACCCAAAAGTGGGAGAATCCGTTGATGGGCTGGACATCAACTGGAGACCCCTACGCCCATGTTGGCGATTCTGCTCTGTATTTTGATAATGAAGAATCAGCCAAGGAATTTGCTGAGAGACATGGCTGGGAGTATGTGGTCAAGAAGCCACACACACCATTGTTGAAGGTTAAAGCATATGCAGACAATTTTAAGTGGAAAGGTTTACCTACCAAATATTTAGAGGTTGATCACTTCAACAAAAAACTGAAACTGGAGTGATAAAACTTCTCCTAATTCTCTCTTTATCTCAATAAGTTTAGTATTTTTGACATTTTTCATCCTCCAACTTGTAAGGGCATATTAAATTATTTTTACATCTTAGTCCATGACAACAATAAAGACGTCTCACGGCTCATAAATTCAGCCCAACAGAATAACAAATTCAATTATAATTTTGTCTTTATCTTATCTTTATTTGCTTTTATCTTTCATACGCTAATACTCTATATATACTTAGTTTTACCTTCATTATTTACAATTTTCAATCAATCAACAATCAATAAAATTTTTTCATCTTCTTTTTTTCTTTCATTATTCTTTATAATTTATTATCTTTCTGTATTCTTTACGTACTTTTTCTGTTTTATACTTTTATTAATTAATATATATGAAATACTTTATTTTCTTTCCAAACTTATTAATATATATCTTTAATTCTGTGAAGTGTGAATATTTTTTTTCTTTATTGACTTGATCAGATTCATTAAAACGTTAGTCATTGAGAATTGAGTTTATGGGAGATCATTGGCGGCTATAAAGAAAAATATATTTCATTACATCTTTTTTTTTCCTTTTAACGCAATTCTAGTTCGAGACACATATTTCTACCAAAATAGTGTTATTATTATCAATGTAATAAATGTTAAACGTTAATAGTAAGTTGCGGGTTCGAGTCTCTTATCTTTTCAAATTTTTAAGCCAATGAATAATAGCCCAAATGGCATAGTCTCCCCATACTCAATTAAGAAGTTGCGGGTTCGAGTCTTCTATTTTTGGTAAAAAAAAAAAATACAATAATAGCATATGAAAAATCAAAGTGAATCAGAGAGTTTGAGATACACGTATAGATGCAATTTGTTATGATGATGTGTCCATTATAATATATTATAGTAAAAAATTGGAGATGGTGATCTGATCATGCTATATTAAAATTAAAGGAAGTGCAGAATTTATATTTTTAGCACGTGAAAAAAGAAAACGTGAGATTATAACTAACTGGCGGCAAATAATTATGAGGGAGCAAATTTTATTTTAATTCTTACGAGTAAAGCAGAATCCTATTTCCGGCATGCTAATACATATGGTAGTTTACATTCTATGGACTACAACTTGGGGTGATAAACTTAGGTAGTCCATCCCACTAAAAACCGGGTTTAAAATGTTAGTTTGTTACTTTGTTCTGTTTTAGAGTGAATTGGTAGGTAGAAGAATTTAAAATATTAGTTTTTTTTTAAGATAAATACTATTTTGATTCTTATAGTTTAGAGTAAAAATTAAAATCATTCATAACATTTTTTTTAATTTAAAATCGTCTCTAACGTTACAGTTATTTATAAAATCATCTTTGTTAAAAAGAAATAAATAATAATAATAATAATTTTTTTAAGAAAAAAAACATCGTCATCCAGCGTCCTTCCATCATCACCATTATCGACGTTTCCCTTCCATCATCATCCATCTCCATCAAATCCATCCACAACCATCATCATCTCCCTATCAGTCCCTCACTATCAGGTACCACCCCCCAAATTACGTCTCACACTCCACTACCATCACCAACAAGAACAATCCAATGACAACTATACACCGAATCTAAAAGCTCGCATGTTGGGATCTGTAGTAATTTGTCCATCGTTTTTATCACTCAAACCAATCCCTTGAAAAACAACAAATTAGTAGAATTAAATAACAGAATCCAAATCCAATCGATAATAAGCTATAGAATTTGTGGGATCAAAACTCACGATTTAGCGAAGATGATGCACACGAACTTTTTACTGGGACAGGTACATGCGATTTTCTTCAATTCATGGAAGACCGATTCATGGCTGAGTTACACGTTGAGTTTATTGCCTGAGACATGTTCAATCATCTTCTGTATTAGTTCAAGTTTGCAGAGGATTGTTGGCGATTCGGTCTTGCTGTGGTAGATTGGTGGGGTAAGGTTGAGATTAGGGTTATTAGTAGCGGTGGTGGGTTGGTGGCCCTGGTGGTTGAATTGGAAGGAGTCATGCTGGTTGAATTGGAAGGAGCGTGAAGAAGAGCAGTAGTGGTGGTGGGATGGATATAGTTTTTTTTTCTTTTATTTGTAGCAGGGGTAATTTGGTCCAAAACAAAGATTAAGGTTAAAAAGGATAATTTTAAAAATAATTGTAACGTTAGGAACTATTTTGAAAAATGTTAGGGATGATTTTGTTTTTATCTCCAAACTATAGAGAGTAAAACGGTCGCTTTTTATTTTTTGTATGGAGTGCAGCTGGTGTTTTTTTTGTAGTTTTTTTTTTTTTAAAAAGAAAATTACAAATCTAACTTTTAGATTTGTATTTTAACATTAAAAAAATTTTGAAACATGCAAATCGGACTCTCCTATTTAGAAATTAAATTTTTTTTTTATTTTTTTACTCAAAACTTATCCTCATATTTTTATACTTACCCAAAATCGACATTCAGTTTTCTACTCTACCCAAAATTTGACCCTCAATTTTCTACCTTTACCCAAATTTGAGTATCCGATTTATAGTTTCTAATTAAAAAAAATAATTATCTCCATATTCATAAAAAATACACCAACTCTCCATAATTATGTATTATCTACTTCTCCAATTCATTACCAAAAAAATTAGCCTAAAACAGGATTTATCTTTTTCTTTTTCTTTTTTATGGTGTTATTGTAGTATTTTTTATTTTTATTATTTTAAAAGAATAAAAATAATAAAAAATTATAAAAAAATAAAATAAAAAGAAAAAAATAAAGAATAAAAAGAAAAAGAAGATAATGACGATGATAAAAAATAGGAAGAAAGAAGTTTTGAATTGTGTAGACTTTATTAGAGAAATAGTGCCGAAACCTTTTAAACTTCATACGAAAAATTTCTAAATTTTGACACTGAAATTTCTTAACAGTGACATAGAAAATTTCTTAATTAATTAGAAGTTATCCAAAACAAAAAATAGCACCGAAATATCTTAACCGAGATACCAAGATTTCTCCTAACGTATCTTCTTCTTCTACTTCTATTTTTTATATTTTATCTTTTTTTTCTTCCAATATATTATTTTTCTTACGATGTGGCATAGAGATCAATTTAAATTATGTTTTTACTATAGTAATATTTTTTAGCTTTATATAATAAATTTTGATGTTCTTTTTATTTTATTTTTGTATTTTATATTAAAAATTTAGTATTATTTCATCATCATCATTATTTTTTGTATTCTGTTTTTCTTCTTTATCCTTCTATTTCATAAAATCTTAAAAAATTCATAAACAAATAAATAAACAAAAAAATAAATAAGAATAAAAAATATATAAGAAAAAAAAGATGTCAATGATGATGAAGATAATAAAAGAGGAGGAAGAAGAAGAGGAGAAAGAGAAAGAGAAAAAAAAAGAAAAAAATTAAATGAGAAGAGGAGGAGGAGAAGAAGAAAAAAGAAAGAGAAAAAATTAAATGAAAAAATGAGTATGAGAAGGAGAAAAAAAAAAAGACAACAAACGAAAAAAAAGGCGTATATATCTTAATTTGGTTGAATTTGATTATGTAAAAAATTTGATTTTTAAAATTACTGAAAAATAAATATTTGAATAATTATATAAAAGATGCAGCTAAAATAAAATTCAATCTTTAGTCCTCATTTTCATTTTTTTTTTTACTTTTGTTTGTTTGTATAAAAGAAAAAAAGTTAGAGATATTTGTTTAATGTAAAATCGCTAAATTTAAAAGAAGAAAATATATCCTTATTCTATATATGTGCTTTCAAAAGTTATGTTGAATTCTAATTTTTAAAACTTTTTAAAAAATATACCTTCTATATTTAGTACATTTTGTCCTATAAAATTAAATTTTGAGAAATTAATGATTGATTTCTTTCTTACGATTGTCGTTTTATAATATATGAATTTATATGGTTAAAAACTTAGTTAATACTCAAATTCGTCCCTGAAAGATATTTCGATCTCCATTTTAGTCCTCGAAAGATAAAGTTAATCAAAAGAGTCCTTGAAAGATATCCAAGTTAATTACGTTTGTTCTTCCGTCAACTCCGTTGATGAGCTGGCTAACGTCTGATGACGTGTGACGTTAGCTGCCTACGTGGAAGAGTCCAACGTGTCATTAGCAGTTGCTGACAAGGTAAGTTTGGGAAAACAGTTCAAATCAGTCCCTCAGTGTTTGAAACCTAATCCTAATTTCGATGATAAATACGTCGCGTTCAAGGATCAGAGGGCCATATGCCTGGGTAAGTGTTGAAATTGGCTGGTTTAGGGCGACGATGGAGACAGCAAATGGAGGCCGTGGCGGTGGTGTGTCGTTTCCGTTGAACGGCAGTAATGGTTCCAGCGCTTCAATGCAAACCAGGAGGAAAATTCATGAGGAATAATGTTACTGTGGATTGAAGGCTGCGATAAGAAAATCTTGGACAGCAGAGAACCCAGATAGACAATCCGTGCATGTCCAAGGTACCGGGTGAGTGTTGTATAAGAAGTTAAAGGTTTTCCGTGTTGTTTTGTGTTTTGGGGTTTTATTCAATTTTTTGTTTTCTGATTTTTGAATTTGTAGAAGGGCAGTCACTGCAATTACTTTAAGTGGGTTGACAATGATGACTATGAAGGGGTGGGCGAAGTTGGAACAAAGAAAGATTATGGGGCTGAGCTGCAGGTTGAAAGTGACTATGATGAATGGAGGTTGAAGGTGGCATGGAGACTGGGCAGCTTGGAAGCTGAAGTAAAAGCATTGAAAATGTTAATAGTTTTCCTGTTTGTGGTAGTTGTCGTTAATGTGATCGTTTGTTGTTTGTTATCTTGTTCCAAGTAAAACAAATTCTGTTGATATGTCATGGTATAATGAGATGAATCCCTTGAATGAGAATAGATGTTGCATTTGGTTTTTTTAGATTAAGACAACACAATCCAATTCAAATGTTCCAAACCAATTCGAATCACTGTTACAGTAAGATGTACTAAGGAATGAACATAATCAGTAGTCAAAGTACTCTTAAACATTGAGTTGCCATAGAAGGCTAGATGTCACATTGTCTTCAGGATAAAAACAACAGCAAAGTCATAAGGTTTTACATGAGGATACAAACCTAAAAAGTAGGCTAGACCAAAATAAAAGGGCATAGTACAACTTTTCAATTACATAGATAACTAAAATGTTGATAATGGAACTTCAATTGCCTAGTGCAAAAAAACATAAAGTATCCTCACACAAAAACAAATTCAACCAGAATACATTTCAACACCAATCAAAGTCATTTATCAGTCTTTCTTGGGGGCTTGAAGCCTGGAGTAGGAACGAAGGTCATAAAGTTGGCCAGCTTTTTAACAGTTGCTGAACTAGTCCCCTTGATTGTCTCAGCAGATATAGCGACTGGTGCGGCTATAGTAGGTTTAGGAGAGGACTGAAGTCTGGCTTTCCTTTTAATGATCTTTAACTTGGGTGGCCTAGCTGTTACTTGTTCCTACATAATTTAATGGCAGATTTAGATTTAGATTTAGATTATAAAAGAAATCACATATGTTTAAAAGAAATCACATATGGCAGATTACCTATTGTGTTTCTTAGGTTGGTGGTATGCTTTCAGATTGGCTAATGTCAATTACTGTTGGAGGCTGTGTTGGTGATGGAGCTATATCTGCTGGAGCTGGATTATGTTCAGCTGGGACAGAGCTTACTTGAGGGTCAGCCCCATCTGCAGCAGGGGCAACCACAGCTAGTTGCAGCTGCAGCTGCCTGGCATGCTCCTTAGCTTCCATAGCTTTCTTCTTTGCACAGCTTCTCTTGTTGTGTCTTATCTCACTACAATACATGCATCTGATAGGGTTATACTTCCTCTTCATCTTTGTCTTTGACCCAGTAGGTTGCTCCTCTTTGTCCCTTCTCCTTTTCTTCGTTGGTCTTCCAAGGTTGGCCTTAAATGGTGGTGGCACGGGAGCTGGGTGTGGAGTTTTTTCCTATAGATCCTGTCCTTTCATTGGATTGACATTGAAGCAATAGGTCTTCATGTACGCTTCCATCTTCACCAGTCATGACAATAGTTTTCAGTGCGTTTGTCATTCTTATCCTGTATGGCCGATATTGCATGCATACATGGTATCCCTTACAAAGACAAATCAATCATTATTTAAAGATCGTGCATGAAAGTAGATGACAATAAGTAACTGTTGAATTTGTTACCTGTGAGTTGTCAAAAGCGACAGCTGCATGTGTGCTTTCCCAGGTTAACCACCATATTGGTTGGCCAGCCATGAACTTCATAGAGTTCTTCTTTTTTATCGCCGGACCATTGAGGAGCCCAGTGGCTAGACAACGTTGTCATGACTTCAAATCTACTCTACTGAACAGGGGAAAAATCCCTTGATAGTTCTGTAGCTTCTTCCGATTGTCAACAATACTCTTCATGATGATTCTTCTAACTTCCTCAGCTAATGTCAGAATGGGCTTGCCCCTGTCATGCTTGATTTTAGCGTTGAAAGACTTGTAAGCATTGTTGCAGATGTTATCCACCTTTGGCAGTTCACTAAAGTGCGCCTTTGTCCATGCATCCTTAGGCCATTTGTCGAGATATTCCCAGGCTTTTTGATTGATTAGCTTCACTCTGTTCATGTTTCGATTGAATTCAATTGTTGTCCTTGACCGAGCACATTCCCAAACCATATCTTTCAGTTCAGTACTTGACCATTGTTTTTAGAAATTGCGCCATAAATGCCAAACACAGAATCGATGGTGTACCCTAGGAAACACTTCCTGAACAGCCGGTATTAAACCCTACAAGTAAACAAAGACACGAAAAGATGTTAAATCAAATTCGTCCCTCAGATAACTTTATTAAATCAAATTCGTCCCTCAGTGTTATTCATTAAATCAAAAGAGTCCTAATAGTTTCTTGTCGTAAGTCAATAACATTCTCACCTTCTGCATGTCTGAAATGAAGCACCATTTGTTCTCCCTGTAGTCTCCCAGGTCGTTGTGCAGTAACTCAAGGAACCACTTCCAATTGTCTTTGTTTTTGACATTGACAATGGCATAAGCAATCACAAATATGTGATTGTTAGCATCCTGTCCACACGCTGTCAAAATTTGACCCCATGTAGTGTCTTCAGAAACGCTCCATCAAGACCAATTAAGGGTCTGCAACCTGCCTTAAACCCCCTCTTGCAGGCATCAAGACAAACATAGAAATGATCAAAGAGGGGAGGACTCTCAGGCATGGGGATAACAGATACTTGAATTGTGGAGCCGGGATTACTAGTCAGCAACTCATTGGCATAGTCCCACACCAACCCATATTGAGCTATCTCATCACCCTCCACTATTTTCCTAGCAGCTTTCAAAGCTCTTGTAATGCATGTGCTATTGAGATAGACGTTGCACTTTCTGACAAACCAGTCATAAACCTCTCGATGCTTCATGGTAGGGTGTTTTCTAAGCTTAGGTACTAGTTTACTAAAGGTCTAGGTTTGGGTTGCAGCTCTGTTTTTCCTCCTTCTTGGACAAGTGTGACTATCCACTAGAGTCTTAATTTGCCAAGATCCATCTTGTTAATTACATGCATAGTATACTACATATGAACAATCTTTAGACTTACAAACAGCTCCAACTCTAACCTTGTCATTTTTTGAAAACAAAATATTTCTACCCCATTGGATTATATAATCCTTAGTTGCTTGCATGAATTCAGACTTGGACTTAAATACCATACTAACCTCAAATTTCAATAGTCCAAACTTTGTTTTCTCATTGAACTGAGGGTATACAGCTGGTGATTCTTCATCAGACTCCAACACCTTATCAGAGTTCTCTGAATGCTAGGAGTCAGCATCTGAGGTACCATCACTGTCATCTAAATCTAGTAACAAAAATTTCAAAACATAAGCTACCCTAACATTTGCAAAATAGTTCAAAAACAAGTAACCCTAAGGAAATTAACATACCAGACTCAGAGTTTTGTTCATCTTCAAAATCCTCATAGTTGGAACTTAGAATCATCAGTGTCTATTTCTTTATCACCTAATTTTTTCTTAGGGGGCTTGTGCTTCTCTTTGACTTCAAACCTTCTGTCCCTTTTTTCCACTTCTTTTTCTGTTACCAGAGTCACTGTCACTATTACTGCTATAGAGGTTGTCTCCTACAATTTTTGGAGGCCTGTACAGTTCATCTTCAGTACTCTCATAAGAGTCATGAGAGTCAGTGTCATCTTCATGGAGGGGAGCTTTTTTCACTTGTCTTCCAGATCTTGTGACTCTGCAGCCGCTGCTACTTTGTTTATCCTTATTCCCTTGTGAGTTATTGGCTGCTTCTGATGATGCAGTTGATTGAGGTGGGACTGATTTGGCCTGATAAATGGTCTTCTTGGCCTGAGGAACATGCTTCATGGGCTGAGATGTTGTCTTTTTGGGCTGAGATATTGTCTTCTTGGGCTGATGGACTGGTTTATTGGACTGAGAATTGGGCTTCATCTTCGGTTGGTTGGGCTCAGATATGGGCTTTATTGTTGGTTTGCTGGGCTGTGACTTGGGCTGTAAGATTGTTCTGTTGGGGTGAGAGGTTTGCTTCTTAGACTCAGGAACCATTGTTGTGGATTTCTTCACAGGTTGGGAACTGCACTTCTTAGCTTCCAAAGACTTCCTCTGTTTCAAGCTTTCTGCTTCCACATTCACTACTTCGTCCTCCATGTTGTCTACTATACAAGGCTAAGAAATACAATTCTCCAGGTAGATATTGATTAGATTGTGGTTTCTCTTGCAATCCTTGCACATGGCAACCAAGTCTGCGTCTGTGACTAACCTTCTCAACCCGGATGAAAGGGAAACTCCAGGATCTTTCCACCAACAGTTTCCAGCTTCAATGTAACCCAACTCCCTATAGTAACCCCTTACAAAGAAGACGTCAAGCGTGTCTCCTTCAACCCCCATCAACACCTCTGTATTATCAGGTTCATATACCATATCTCCTTCCACATTCTTTTTAAACAATCCACCATGGTGAAACACAAAAGTCATCGAAGGACCTTCCATCTACAATAACAAAAAATAAAACATCCTTAGCCCACACAGATTGCCACTAGCTATTCTCTATCATAACATAACAAGCCCTAACCCCAAAACAAATGTGCAACAAGGAAAAATAACCATCATTAAAATGAAAGACCCATAACTAAATATCATCACAACGGAAGTCAAAGCAATGCATTCTGACACACTCAAAATCTTCTACAATAGTCACACAAACCCTTAGCCTCCTCAAACCCCTACCCGAAATCAAACAAAGACATACAAAACGCCGCCCTTAAGTCATCAGGCCATAAACTGATTCAAAAAAAATGAAAAAACTTTAATGCTTACCTCTAACCGTCACGATTGCTTCTTCCACAATCAATGTTGCTAACAGAGCCGACGACCTCTGTTCTCAATAGCAACACCTACTCTGCTTTGATCGTCAACCAACAATGACAAACGTGGATGGCGACGTTCGAATGCAAGGTGAAAGGGTTAGGGCATGGCTTGAGGGAGACGAAACATTTTGGAGCCAAACATAGAGATAGTTGTTATGGAATGGGGTGAGAGTCTGCAACGTTTTGAATCCACTCTGGCCACAAACGACGCTGAATCATGACTAGCAGGGCATTCAATCAAAACGGCATCGTTTTCCTTCTCTGCCAGCGTGGCAGTTAACGTCACACGTCAGCAGACGTTAGCCAAGTCATCAAGAGAATTGACGGAAGGACGAACCTGATTCAGTCGTGTATCTTTTGAGGACTCTTTTGATTAACTTTATCTTTCGTGGACTAAAATGGAGATCGAAGTATCTTTCAGGGATGAATTTGAGTATTAACTCGTTAAATACTATTTTAGTTTTCAAGATTTTTGTCTAAAATCAAAATCATCCTTAGCATTTTTTATCCTAAATTTGTTCCTAACATTACAATAAACTTTAAAACCATTCTTTCGTTAAAAAATGTATTCTTTGGACATATTTATTGCTTTCCACCCTTGTTTCACTTTTCTTACCAATAGTCTTCATCCCTCAGTCCTACCTCCATTGACACCATTACTAGTATAAATGAATAGAATGTATAAATCAAGTTAGTTATTTCTGTTATAGGTTGATTGTGGTTAGTTCTTGGTTTTTTTGGTCCACACATTATGTGCACTTCTCTTTGAATTCACAGTGCCATCGTATACAACAATATTCAATCATAGTTTCATTCTATTCTTTTGATCATCTCCAATTCATTTGTTCCTTATTTTTTCCTTGTTCATCTACTCCTACTTAAAATTTATCATGATATCAAGAGCTTAGGTTAGATAACCATGACTGCTATCATTCTTCTTCTTCTTCTAATCCACTTTCTACACCAATTCTTGATAAACTCAACAAAAATACATACAAAATTTGGAAGTAATTACTACTTTATATGGTCAATGCTAGTGAAGTAGGTGATAATCTAATTTCAGAAAAGACACCACCAGAATTTGATTTAGATGTAGCCAGAATTGCTGGCATAGTTTCTCAACATACAAGGATTAAAAGATCGAAAAAGGATAAAAAAATGTCGTAGATGCTCTTGCCTCCATTGGACATGTTCTTTCATGAGAAGATCACATAAGTTCCATCACTGATGGCCTTTTCGAAGATTATGCTTTCTATATTTCTTCAGTGATGACAAAAGCAGACTCTATCAATCTAATTGAGGCAAAAACACTTCTTGCACATGAAAGAATGCAGATTTTGGTTCAATACAAGCCAACCTTACTTAGTCTGTTCCACAATTTCCTTCTCAGTTTCAAAGACCACCATTAAGATCCAATTTTAATGGCAGAAGAGGGCGTGTTGGTAGATTTACTAGAGGAGGCAGGACTTCTTTCAATGATTCATGACCTCAACGTCAGTTTTTCTGGCAGATTTGGCCATCAGGTTTGATCATAACTTTCAACCATCCAACTCTTCATCTTTCTCACTTCAAAACTCCATAAATCAACCTCTTCCACCACCAAGCTCATAATCCTCGAGCCTACCTTACTACACCATCAACATTTTCTGACTCATCTTGGCTTCCTGACACAGGGGCAAGCCATCACATTACATCTGAATCATCTCATTTGTATGCTCTTTCTGAATATCATGGCCTAGATCAGATTATCTTAGGTAATGGGATAGATAGCAAAATTTCTTACTATGGTCCCTCATATTTGATTAATCTTGAAACACAAAAACACTTTCTTTTGGACAAATTATTACATTCACCTGAAATCACACATAATTTGCTAAGTGTCCATAAATTTGCATTAGACAATAACTGTTATTTTGAGTTACATGCTCGTGTGTTATGTCAAATCTCAGGCCAATCAAAAAATTCTTCTCCAAGACAGACCTAGAAATGGAGTTTATATGTTTGATCATGTTGCTGTTGCTTCTCAAAATTCTAATTTTTCCAAAGCTACTTCTTTTAGTTTCAATTTAAATTCTGTTCATAATGATCTTGTAATTCCTAAATCATTAGCTGCAAAATCAGATTCATATGATCTATGGCATTGTAGACTTGGCCATTGTGCTAGACAAGCTGTTCTTAATATACTAAATTCTTGCAATATAAATGTGTCTTCTAATTCTTCAAATTTGTGTGATTACTGTTGTATGGCCAAGATGCATTTGTTATCCTTTTCTCTTGATAATTATAATTTTCATCCACCTCTTGACTTGATTTATTTTGATCTCTGGGTCCTGCCCCCATTACATCCTATAATGGGTTTAATTACTATATCATATTTATTGATGCTTATACTCGATACACTAGCATTTTTCTTTTACAAACTAAATCCCAAGCTTTTATTGAATTTTACAGTTTAAAGCTAATATTGAGACTCATACAGGTTTAAAAATCAAAGCCTTGCACATTGACCATGGAAGAGAATATCTCTCCACTCAATTTACACAGTTTCTTGCTACACAGAGGAATGCTAGGGGACCAGCAACTTTTGTGATTTGTAGCCATCAAATAGCCATCAATGATGGTTTTAATGGTGTGAGATTGGTGTGAGATTTCATCCAATGACTCACTTTTCTTTGCTGGTTACATGCTGGCCAGAATTTAACAAAATTGCTGGCCCCCTAGGCTTTTTCTGCTACACACGGTATTACACATCGTTTTTTCTTATCCCTTCACACACCAACAAGATGGGTGTGTAGAGAAGAAGCATCGACATATTACTGAAACTGGCCTTGCCATGCTTGCAAAAGGCTTCTCTTCCATTAACTCATTGGGACGATGCTTTTCTCTCTGCCACCTATGTAACCAATAGATTACCCTCTCCAAACACTAACAAGTTATTTCCTTATTAACTCTTGCATCATCAAAAACCATATTACAAATTTCTCAACATTTTTGGGTGTGCTTGTTTTTCATGTCTAAAACCTTATTCATCAAATAAATTTGATTATAAATCCTCCTTATCTGTTTTTCTTGGTTATGCTCCTTAACATAAAGGATATAAATCTTTGCTTAAAAGTGGTAAAATTATCATCACTCGTCATGTTTTGTTTGATGAAAAAAGATTTTCATACCATGATTTATTTCTTGCATCCTCTCCATCTCACCAAAAACTACAATTTTCTCATATTCAATTAATATTGCTTGTATATCCTGTACTTTCATCAATTACTCATACTGTTACCATCTACTACTATTTCCTCTAATTCCACCATCCCATTTGTCATCAACATAGACTCTAATATCTCATCAAGTTGATCAAGAACCTCTTAGGGGTATCCCACCATCTTCCTCCCAAAAATCTTCATCAATAACTACTTTTACTTCAAGTCAGTTATCTCCATCTCATACTACTCTTCATAAAGACAACACTTCTAATCAAAGAATTGATATTTAGTTTGACAGTCCTCCTAAAACTGCTATTCCTCACAATACTCATTATATGCAAACTCATTCTAAAACTGGCATAAGCAAGGCCAAATTATTTACAGCTTCTATTTCTGATTCCTTGGATTTGGTTTAGAATCTACCTACTACTTTAAATCAGGCCTTGAAATCTCCTCACTGGCACCAAGCAATGATGGAAGAACTTCAGACATTATATAATACAAATATTTGGATTTTTGTTACAGTTTCTTCTACATCATCAATCAGGGGCGGAGCCACATAGTGACAAGGGGCAATGCCCCCCTAATTTTAATTTTTTACATGTAAATTATATGTAAATTTTAATTTAGCTCTCTTTAAAATTTTATTTTATTATGTAAATATTTTTTGCCCCCTCTAAGGGCAATTCACATAAATAAAATAAGTTGGAGAAACTGTTACGCAAATACAACATTGTGAAACTGTAGACGAAAATGCAACAATTCCAATTATATGTAATCGCGGTTTATGAATAGATGAGCTCAAAGCATATTCCGCTACATCCTGTAGCAGATTATGAAGAGAGTGGTTCACTATAAAAACCGCGTGAGGCTGTAGCGGATTTCATTTGAGGAGTTTTGATACGGACTTAGAGAGAGAAAGTAGAGAGAAGGGAGATGATATTTTTGGAGCAGTGGAACAATGGAAGATGAAAGGCGACTGTACTGGCTCAACGGCGTTGCTCACATAGCCGGAACTATCAATGAAGAGGTAAGTCTCTTTATTTTCTTTCAATTGGATGATACATGTATATTTTATTTAATATTAAGAAAGTTATTTATTAATTAGAAAAATAGAACCTTAGTTTAGCTTAGGTTTTGAAAATCAAAATTTGAAATTTAAAATTTAAAATTAAATGTAGAGAATTTGAAATTTAAGTTGTGGATGGTAAATTAGTAATTTTAAAATCTAGGTAGTTTAAGTCTTGAAACATAAGTTATGGTTTGGTGATGTCATTGTTAGAAATTAATCAGGTGTTCTTTATTTCTGAATATGTAGTCAACCCGATGTATTTATAGTGTTCGTAGGCAACAGAATATGCCGTTACATGATAGGATCATACCTTATTTGGAGAGCGTTGGGTTGTACCACCTAGCTAGGCTGAACGCGCATTGGTTATGGTTGGATAAGCCTCTGGTTAGCGCATTTATCGAGAGGTGGCGGCTTGAGACCTACACTTTCCATATGCCGTTCGAAGAGTGTACTATCACGCTCTAGGATGTAGCATATCAGTGGGGCTGCCCGTGGATGGCCAGTCTGTTTCTGGGTGCATGACTGACTTCCACTTGCACATCGAGGGGGCCAGACCGACGTGGGAGTGGTTCCAGGAGATATCTGGTGAGCTTCCGCCACCGGATAAGAGAAAGTTATACACGGTCCACTTCACATGGTTCCATGAGAGGTTCAAGGTGTTACCGGCTAATACTTCCGAGGAGATCGTGCCCATATATGCACATGCGTATATTATGATGCTTCTATCGACACAGCTGTTCATGGACAAGAGTGGTAATCGGGTCCACCTTCGCTAGTTGTCATTCGTGGCGAGACTTGACGACATAGGCAGCTATAGTTGGGGCGCAGCTGCGTTGGCCTGGTTGTACCGATGCATGTGTAGGGTGGCAAACAGAAACGTCACCAACTTGGCCAGGCCGTTACAGTTGCTACAGTCTTGGATCTTTTGGCGATTCCCCACACTAAGGCCGCAGGGATTTGACGCTTTTTCTTTTCCGTTGGCATCCAGGTATTCGTTAATACACGTATTCTTTCAAGTTATTAATGTTCTACATATGAAATTACAAATTTATGTGATATTTCTGTCATTCAGATGGGCACATATTTACCCACGTCTGATGGGAAGGAACAACGGATTATTCAGTATCACTTGGCATTAGATCGACTGGGTGATCGAGATGTAAGTCATTTGTTTTTGTTTTCAATATTTTATTAGTTCTTCCCCCACTTATTTGTATATATTGGTACAATGCTGACTTGTCTCCTGACTATCAGATTGTGTGGGAGCCTTATGGTTCGCTGGACGTACTTGCAGTCATTCATCCGGAGATACTGACTAAGGAGCACAGTCGGTTATGGTGGGCGGTCACTAGTTTGATATACTTTGCAGTGATTGAGTGGCATCAGGTAGACAGGGTCTTCCCACAGCTAGGGGGCGTACAGCATCTGCCTGAGCCAGCCCTGAACATAGAGTATCTTCATAGTAAGGACGGCAGGGGTGGAGATAGATGGTTTTCCACTTACTATAGGACATGGCATGAGCATTGGGACGAGTGAGTTCGCTTTGTGTTAAGTATCCAGAGAGTGGCTGATCCTGGTCCATCTACTGAGTTCCTGGACTGGTGGTACTGTGTTCACATAGGATTCTGTCACTGAGGATTGCATTCGCAGATCCCAGGCCAGTTGAGGTTCCGGAGGATGCTATACTCAGAGGGTCGTCGCAAGCGCCCGTTAGAGTTCCAGCGTCAGATATGCCCGATAATAGACGCGTGGAGCGGAGATGATGCATTGGTACACGTGCCATTGATCGGGAATGGCGCTGGCTCGACGACATGATGCAGGAGGAGCAGCTTGGTGGTGATGACGGAGGCCAGGCAGATCATCGCCTGCGTCGATCTAGTGCTAGACGACGGGCTACTCGTGCTAGACGAGCACCTTCCGTCCACTATGATGACGAGGCTGGATCGTCCCGTGGTCACCCTACTGACACTCAGGCTGGTGGCACTGCGGAGGCTAGTATGGGTGGTACACCTTTTACTCACGTATCTAGCTCCCAGGTATTGCATGATTGTAGCACGCAGATGTTTGCTGATCTTGCTACAACTACTTTCACTATGGATTTGGACGATCAGCTGGCTGGGCCACAGTTCTATGCGGATTTTGCTGAGATCATACGGGGTGACGACGTTCAGCAGTACCAGAGTCCGATCCCAGGAGGTACGTCCGAGCCTCCGAAGTACAGGCCACAGCCAGCAGATGTGCCGTTCCAGGTTCCTGAGTTCCAGCTGCCGGTCAACATGAATGAGCTCGCAGGTAGTCCGTACGACACTTGGTTTGGCATGGAGGGATGCCACCTTCTGCATTTGGAGTTGGGCTACAGGATGCTCCACCCGAAGATTGGCGAGCGACCAGAGTTAGGCGTTCGACTCGATGTGGCACAGGCTCGCACCTACTTGGTTCATTTGGGAGCGACCATGATGATGATGGTGACCAGCAGTAGCGCCCCTTAGCTTGTGTTAGTTCCGACTGTTATATTTGTATGAATTATGACTTATTTATTTCTGCTAGTGTTAACAACTTGTGACTATTATATTTGTATGACCTATGTAGTTAATTTATTTTGTGTTAGTGTTAATGCCTGGTGGCTATTATTTTTGTACGACTTATTGCTTATGGCGATTATATTTGTATGAATTCGTGCATTTTGCATGATGGGTTGTTACTATTACACTGGTATTCATGGATTTGTTCCAAAGTGAGCCACTCTCTTCATAATCCGTTACAGGGTGTAGCGGAATACGCTTTGGGCCCATCTATTCATAAACCGCTACAGGGTGTAGTGGTTTATGTGTTTTCAGCTTCTCAACGTAATCCGCGACAGAGTGTAGCGGATTACGTGTATTTAGATTCCGCGTTAGGGTGTCACGGATTACATATAATTGGGATTATTGCATTTTCGTCTGCAATTTCACAATGTTGTATTTGCGTAACAGTTTCTCCAACTTATTTTATTTATGTGAATTGCCCCGTCTAATATTTCATCTAGCTCCGCCCCTCACATCAATAATGAAATTATTAATTTATTCTAATTTATTATATATAAGTCAATTTGTTAAATTTAGTAACTCTGATTTTTGTCTTCAATTCGAATTCTTCTTCTTTCTTTCAGACTCATTCTCATCCTTGATTTCACGTCTCTCCCTATCTCACTTTCTTTGCCTCTCAAGTCTATTAATATGTCACGCAGTTTCATCCAAAAAAAATTATGTTATGTTATTAAATTGGAAGATTTTTTTTATATTTTCTTGAAATATTATTTTTTATAATAAATATGTTACGAGTGTTATTAGTAATTCTAATTTGTGCTTCCCATTCGAATCCTTATTTTTTTCTCCAAACTTATTCTCAACCTTGTTTTCGTATTTCTCTTTAACTAACTTTTTCTGTTTCTCAAGTTTGTTATTACGTCGTTGAGTCTCACCGCAAAATATTTTATGTATTATGTTGGAAGATATTTTTATTTTTTTAATTTTATTTTTTATAATAAATATGTTATGAATTGTGTTGAATTATATTGAATTGATTATTTTGTGATTATTATATTATATATTTTTTTATTTTTTTTTTGTTTTTATTTCAAAGAATATCCATAGATATCTTGAAGGAATAATTAAATGGAGACTTATGATAAGATGGAGAGTAGACAAGAGATATTGTTTTTTAAACGGAAGTGAGGGATGGGAAAGGAGCCCGCCATGCCCCCCACAAGTACCCACTAACATCCATAACTAGTAATGGAGATCCAATCTGAACCAATTTGAGAGGATATAGTGGATTTTATCTATATTAGACCTTAAAATAATGAACCTAGGTGAGATTTGGGATCCTAACAATGAGTTTAGGCTTATCTTGCTTGCTTGGAGATCTTATTAGACCCAAACATATCTTAAATTAATATTTTGAGTTATTGCTATAATAAATACTATACTATTAAATATTATAACATTTAGCATATATAAAAGTTGGATATACTT
>NC_029792.2:124610736-124619151 GCF_000816755.2 Arachis ipaensis | reverse complement strand
AATTAAATAATAAAAATTTATCGTCAAAAAATAAATAAATTAGATATTATTATTTACGTACCAAAATATATATATATATCTCGATTGTTAAGTTATAATTAATTTCTAATATAATTTTTGGTAATTAAAATTTAAATGATTAAAGCTATTAAATACTGAATATTTTGCACTTAACTAATTTTAGTTTTGATACTAAAATTAAAAAAGATGAGTTATTGATTAATTTTGAATTTAAATTTAAATTTGAGTGAAAATTAAAAAAAATATTTTAAATTTTATGTCACTAATCAGAGTTAATTTCAAAATAAAAAATACTTTATATATCATATTGTAAGATAATGTGGTTATTTATTTTTTAATAACAATTATTGCTAAATACTAAAAAATTAGAAAAAAATGTATATTTACCCATCTTAGTGATAATAATTCATTTTTCAATAGAATAAATTATTGAACAATAAAAATGGTTACGATTCTGTTTACACAAACTAATGCTCAAAGATAGTATTTCGTTGATGTTATTAAGAAATATTAACTAATCCAATAGCTTTTATAAGGCGAATGCTACCATGTCCTCTCTAAAATAAGGGGTAAATTACCCCCTGTAATATATATAGTACTTATAATTATAATTAAGTTGAATGTTAACCATAATAATTAGGTATATATTCTCTACTTTTCTTTCTCTCTTTTGTGATTATTTAAATTAGTTTAGTATCGCCAATCTATGGTGATGGTGGTGGTTGTCACCGCCGAAGAAATCTCTTTATGATGAACTCACAAACCCATCAACAAGGTGCAAGTACGTATTCAGCTCGTTACACGTGACAATATTTGTGCTATCGAGGTACGGAGAATCTCTGCTACATAGGCGCCACTCCTTTTCAACCTCAGCGTACACCCACTGCGCCTCCTCCACCCTCTTCTGTATGGTGATAACATTCTCGAAGTTCACTATCCGCAAAACTTTTGTCTCATGAAAGTGATTAAATTTTTGTGCATAATTGTCACCTCATATTGCAAATTCTATTGTCTGCAATTGAATTCGACTTGATCTCCACCTCATCGACAACAATGTCTTTAATCTCGGAAGGATCTGAATCTACCATCCCTTAAAACTTGTATTTGACATCATCAACAACAATGTCTTAACTGTGTTTATGACTTGAGGATTTGAAGAATATTTTCAAATGTCTCTATCAAGATTGCGAGAACCGGACCGGTTAATAAACCGGTAAAGTCACTGGTTCAATGGTTCACTGGTTCGACCGGGGTTCAACCGGTTTAATTAAATATTAAATAAAATTATTAAAAAACTTAAAATAATCATAAGTATATAAATTCAATAATTTTTAACTTAATAAAATTTAATATTTCACATAATAAATTATCCATTACTTAATATTAGAGGTTAACAAACAATTTCAAACAATCAGCTGTATATTTTCTTTTTTCTGCCTTATTTTTTTTGTTTTCCTCCAAAAGCCTTTTGAATTGAAGTTCAACATCTTCAGAAACTTTGTTACAAACTTTAATTTGCCCAGGAATTTTGGCTAGATGATATTTCATTCTATATATCCCCCATCCATTGTAAGTATTCAAGCAGAAAATACATGTATATTGAGCCTTGTTATTTTTGTCATACTTCACTGTAAAATAATGCCAAGCTGGATCAGATTTACCTCTGGATGAACCAGTTTGAGAATCTTGAACAGCATTATCTTGTGGCTATGGGTTACTTTGTGATTGTTCCATCTATAACAATCAGAAAATCAAAGACCAGAAAACATCTTCATAAAACCATGAATATAATGAAACAGCAAGCATATCCAGAAGCAACAAAAAATATTCATCATGAAGCAACAAACAGAAGCAGCAAAACATATTCAAAATAAAAAACAGCAATGATGAAAATAATGAAACAGCAAACATATTAGAAGTAGCAAAAAAATTCATCGTGATTCATGAAGCAGCTAACAGAAGCAGCAAAACATATTCAAAATCAAAAACAACAATCATAAAAATAATGAAACAACAATCAAAATAACCTCAGAAAATCAAAAACATAAATCAAGAAGGCAGCATAGAACAGGCGAACTCACAGAACCTCAGAAAATCAAAATCCAAAATCAAGAAGGCGAGCATAGAACAGAGTTTTACCGAATTCAGAAGGACGCGGGCTCGGCCGGTGGTGGTCGCGGCTGCTGTGGATGGTTGTGGGTGGCGAATGGCAATGGTGGCCTTGGTGAGTGAATGGAGGTTGGCGCCGAATGCTCAGATTAGGTTAGGGGAAATGGGAAGAAAAGGGA
Source organism: Arachis ipaensis (assembly GCF_000816755.2). Lineage (NCBI taxonomy): Eukaryota > Viridiplantae > Streptophyta > Magnoliopsida > Fabales > Fabaceae > Arachis > Arachis ipaensis. Next base: position 124,616,842 of record NC_029792.2, on the reverse strand, counting down.
GCTCAGATTAGGGTTAGTGGCATAGTGGGTTAGGTTAGGAGCTTAGGACTTTCGCGTACGCCTTTCTCTCTCTCTTTTTTTTTTTTTAAAAGCCAAAACGACGTCGTTTGGCATTGAAGTTGCAAACCACTAAATCGCCAAAAAACCGGACGGTTCTTCCGGTTTGCCGGTTAACCGTCAGTTCGACCGGTTTTTCTATCGGTTTTTTGCCAGGCGGTTTTCTATGTTACCCGGACCGGCTAGGTAACCGATTTCCAGTTATTCTGGTTGAACCGGTCGGTTCGGTCCGGTTTTCAGAACCATGGTCTTTATGACTTCTATCATCACGGACCATATGCTCTCATTTACTTTCAAGTGCATCAATTGCTTTCGTAAAGATATCTTCTATTTCATAAAATTCATCTGGTGCATCACTTTCAATATATATCACAAGGAATAATTTATCCTTTATTTTAGAGATGGTACAATAGAATTCACCCTTTTATAATGATATAGATCTACAAATTTGGAGACTTAAAAATTATATCATAAAATGTAAAATTTTAACAAGTTAAAACGTTGATCATATTGCCTTAATTTCAAGAATGAATATGATACCAACAAAAGAAATTGTCCTAGATAATTTTTAATAAAGACAAATTTCCATAAATATTGCTATCAATAAGTAATTGTTCTACTTTAAAGACAAATACTAATTTTTTCATGGTATTTTTTAACTTGGTAGACTGTAAAGACAAAGGCAAATACTATTTTTTTTCATGGTATTTTCTGACTCGATAGATTGGAACTAATCTACTGTGAATTGGAGGTCTTTTTAAGAGTCTGCTACTAGTTAATAAGTTATAACATACAAAAAAAAATCCAAATTTCTGATATTTACTTAAACGGATGAGTGAAATAACCACTCAACTACCTCAAATTAGTTGAGAAAAATATTATTTAAAAACCACTAAATTTTGGTTTTAATTATAACTTTATAAGATATTTATCGTGATAATTTCTACATATGTTTTTTGTTTATTTTTTTAATTAAAAAGTTCATATATTTTCATATATTATCTTATGCAGGGTATGAAAATATACATTAGTTAAATAGTAGCACACACATTTCATGAAAATGATAAGGATTTATTTATTATGTACTCTTAAAATACATGTTAAGATTACAAAATAAAAATAAAAAAATTCGAGGTGAAAATAAAAAACAGGATTTTATTGTTTTTACTATTTTTTAACAAAATTTAAAAAATAGAAAATACTAAAAATAAAAACAAAAAATACAAATACAAACTAAATACACTTTTAAATTTTCAATATATTTATTTTATATTGTTTAAATAAAAATATTTAAAATTTTTTATTAATAATAAATTTGTTATATACTTTTAGACCGTAGTGGAGCTTGAAACAAAATTTTGGGAGGTCAAAATTTTAACATAAAAATTTAAGGTCGAATTCATCTGATGCAACTCTTTGATTTTTGAAGGTTGTATCTCACTTTCTTCGTGATTCATTAAAGTAGAAGAACTATTTACAGGCGTTGATATTGTAGAAGTTATATGTTCTCCTTCTTGAATATTAATCTTCCTCTTAAAAAATGCATCAATTATTTGATTTTTCATTATTATTTTGTATAAAAATTTGAATATATATCATGTAAAATATGTAAAAACCCTTACCTTATAAGATCCAAATCCATTCTCAATTAATCCGACTGAACCGTCCGCTTTCATCCCATATCCGTGTGCAAATTATCTCATTTTTTTGATGGGCGTGCAAATTATCATATGATATTGTCGTGTCATTCTCGTTTCATAAGAGTAAAATAATAATAAATTAATAACAATAATAATAATAGAAAAATGAGGGTTTGGTGATTTGGTCACAGCAAGAGAAAGGAGAGCAGGCAAATACCTAACTACTCAAACCACCAAAGAGCCAAATAAGAAGCTGAAGCTCAGTGTCTCCACCCAACAGAAAATCAAAATCTCAGATTCCAATTCCCATTTTCTTACGTAGGATATTGCAAGACAGACGCACACACATAACACATTCTCTCTCTACCAACCCTCCTTTTTGTTCTTATTCTTTCTCCTTCCCTTCCTTCCTACAATGTCTATTTCACAATCTCCCTAAAAAAACATGAAAACATGTTTGTGACATAGACTTTTTTCCGCCCCTCATCTCATCCCTTAAACCCTAGAAACCCATCAATTAAAAATCAAAACTTTATTACGTAAGGTTCTTATTTTGGTTGATGGGTAGGAAGGGACACCAACTATTCGACGAAAAGAATGACGGGTTTTTTTTCTCTGTTTCCAATTTGGGTTCTCAATGGAGCGTCCAAGAACAAGAAGGTTCCTATTACCACCCAGGAGGCTTGTTTGCAAGCGTTGGCCAAATGGGTACCATGGGTTTTGGTGTTCAACAACCAAATCCTTCTTCTTCAGCTGATTCTGATTCACGTGACAATGACAACGGTGGTTTGAAACTACCCTTCAATGATTTGTACGTTAAGTATGTTCAGTGTCTTGGGAAAGTTCAATTCTTTGAGGAAGGGGAAGAAGGGGTTAAGGCTAAGAAGAAAAGGAGTGGCCTTAAATTGAAGGTTAGAATCAGGAACCCTTCTCTGAGGAGGCTTTTCAGTGGGGCAATTGCAGGCGCTATTTCGCGAACCGCAGTGGCACCATTGGAGACTATAAGGACTCACTTGATGGTTGGAAGCAGTGGCCATTCCACCACTGAGGTGTTCCATAATATCATGAAGACTGATGGATGGACAGGGTTGTTTAGGGGTAATTTTGTTAATGTCATTCGAGTTGCACCTAGCAAGGCTATTGAGGTAATTCACACTTTTGCTTTATTCGGTTGAAATTTCAGTTTTGGGGTTATTTGATTACTGTCCTGATATGGTGTTAAAGCTATTTGCTTGTCAATTGTTCATTTTGATGCCAAGTGTTGCATTTTTTATTTACTCTTCTATTGGTTTGTGCATTTCTTGATGCGATAGATTTAGTATTAAATATGTTTTACCAATGCTCAAAGTTCATATATAATCATGACCGCTGATGAGTTAGGCTATAAATTTTGGATTTTCTTTTTCTAATGTTGTACTAACTACTAACCATATTAGAAGTCTGTGTTCTGCTAATGTTAAGTTTCATGGATGGTATATTCCCAAATCTGCTGATGGTTTTGGATAGTACCATGAAATTATTGAATTAAAGACTTCGTGTGTACAGCTAATAAGTGGGACTCACTCAAATTCCATCAAACTCCTCCAAAGAGACTCAGTCTCATATTTTTACTTAAAGACAGTAACTTTTCCTAGACTAGTTTATGTGGCAGTCGTGTCAACAAAAAAAGTCAGATTAATGCATCATCTTTTATATGGAGAGAAGGAAATTGAGTGAGAGTCTATAAGCTATGATATAGAATCACAAAAGTTTTCATATAGCTGAAGCACAATAATCTAAATATGTAATTTATGTTAATTTTTGCCCCTTTTTCTATGAGTTCATGTGATTAAAAATTTTCAATGTTCACACTCTTTAAGATCTTCATTCACTGAAGATTTTGGCTTAAAAGACCATTATATGCTTTCTATGTTGCTGTCTATCTTCAATTGGCTCCATGTAGTACTTACCCCTTAAATTGTGTTCTTTTTAATTTAAGCTACACAGGTTTCTGTGCATTAAAGTTTCATCAAATTTGATAAGTCAACCATACTAATGCACTTGAATTAATTTGTGAATTCAAAGGGTGATATTTATGAGCTATTCACCTCTAAATCTGTAACATTTCTTTCTTTCTAAAGAAATTAAAAAGATTATCATTAAGAAGGGAAGAACAATAGTACAAGAAGATGAGAGGACAAGAGATCCTCCATACAGAAGTAGAAACAAAGGAAAGGAAGAGAAAAGAAAAAGCAACCAAATGAATCATAATTTTCCAATCTTTCAACAAGAGAAAGTCCTATAAAATGATCATGAGTTTCACCCAAAATAGAGGCCAAACTTCCCATTTTATCCCATAGATGTTTACCAGTTTTATGAATGGTAGTTACTCTTAATTACCCTGGTCTTAACTCTTAAGTATGATGTATGGTTTATGATCTAACCAGACACTAGGTATTCAATGCAATTCCTTAATTTAGTTCGATTTACTGAGTGCCAAAGTACCTACATAATTGCAATGCCCAAGTACATTGAGGAGAGTATTTGTAATTTTGTATACATATTGCTCCAAGAAGACGAGACGCATATAATCTCAGAATTTTCAAACTTCGAAACTATAGAAATTTTAAACCTTTTTTTACTCATTTCCCTCTGTGTGTGTGTGTGTGTGTGTGTTTTGGGAGTCATGTATACAATTGATTTCCCAGAGATAGAAAAAATGTTTTCTTTATACTATTATGTTGGAAATTCATGATTCTAATTGTGAAGATTATTATTTTTTCTATCAAACGGCAATCAAGTCTAGCATAATACCTTTAAAGAGTCTCACTATATTTTTACCCATTTTCTGCAGCTATTTGCTTATGATACAGTTAACAAGAACCTATCACCAAAGCCTGGGGAACAGCCTAAAGTTCCTATTCCTGCGTCATTGATTGCAGGTGCCTGTGCCGGAGTGAGTTCAACTATATGCACATATCCTCTCGAGTTGGTCAAAACTCGACTAACTATCCAGGTATGTACATAAATTTACAAGAGCTAGCTTTCCCATATATATGCTTTGACACTACCTAAAACTAAAAGGGAAAAACAATAAACCCATGTCAATAACTTTGCAGAGAGGTGTTTACAACGGTCTACTCGATGCATTCTTGAAAATAATTCGAGAGGAGGGTCCGGCGGAACTTTATAGAGGCCTTGCCCCCAGTCTTATTGGAGTCATTCCGTATGCTGCCACCAATTACTTTGCCTATGACACCTTACGGAAAGCATACCGGAAGATTTTTAAGCAAGAAAAGATTGGTAACATTGAAACCCTTTTGATTGGATCGGCAGCCGGTGCTATCTCAAGCAGTGCAACGTTTCCACTTGAGGTGGCTCGCAAGCATATGCAAGTGGGAGCTCTGAGTGGAAGACAAGTTTACAAAAATGTGATTCATGCCCTTGCAAGCATACTAGAACACGAAGGGATTCCCGGTTTATACAGAGGGCTCGGGCCTAGTTGCATGAAATTAGTGCCGGCTGCTGGAATCTCTTTCATGTGCTATGAAGCATGCAAGAGGATATTGGTAGACGACGATGAAGAGGCGTAACAGGATGAGGTCAAGTGCTGATTTTTTTTTTTTTGTTTTCTCAAGAGGCCGAAGTGAATACTTGGTTTTTTTCTTATTCAGTTAACTTATTCTTGTTTTCTTCTCTTACATTACTGGAATTTTCCTTTTTACCAACAGATAATATTTTTAAGCAATTGAGAATGGAATAAGGGTTTTGGTTTTTTGTTTATCAACTCTGTTACAATTGAGCATTTAGTTTTGTATCTTGGCTTTCTCATATACTAACCTTACTTTTAAACTTTAGAGTATATCTGACCTCTTGCATTTTGTAAAATGTGATTGTCATACTTAAGATCTGCATGTAGTTGACAGAAACCAAAGAATGAGCTTAATAATTGGTGGTTTGCACATCATATTCTGAGGAATCTTCTGTTGTTTAATCCTATGAATTGTTGTGACTTGTGACTGGTGATGTCTCCCTAAAAATAATGGTGGGTACCTTATAAATATTTCTTGCCCACTTCTATTTCTATAACTATAAAATGCAAAAATGCAGTCACAAAATATCTAATGAATATTATTCAATAAGTTACCTCAGCGGAAATGGATTAAACAAACTTTAACGTAGTGAGAAAATTGAATTCTTAAAAAGCTCTTATGGTGAAAGATTGTATTAATGTCTATCAGCATGGGGAAAAGTTATCATGTGAACACAAAATTTGAACTTTTGATATAACTAACTATAAAAAAGATGACTCGATACCTGTAGAAGATTATCTCATTTGGAGAAAAGTAGCCAAAAAATTTAACCATTCTTTTAGATAATTATTTATAAAATTTAATTTTAATGTATTATTATTTTAAAATAGATTAGCA
>NC_029792.2:124602632-124610659 GCF_000816755.2 Arachis ipaensis | reverse complement strand
ACTAATTATGTAATAATATATCACAAAAATAACTGATTTCAAAAAATGAATATAATTAAATATCAATATAAAATATTTTACACGGTAGCATATCAAAATTAATTCGTGAAAATAAATATAATTATTATTATGTTTAATTATTCTGTTGGTCTTTATAGTTTTATCAGATTTACAATTAGGTTTTTATAATTTTTTTTAATTGAGTCCCTACACTACTTTTAATTTTGTTATTAGGTCATTTCTAATATAAAAAATGTTAGAGTTGACTAATATTTTTCCGTAACTAAACGTATCTGTACTGCACCTTCCTAAAGTCGGATAAGACCGAACAAATACCTCAGCTCAACGGCTCAATTGAAACAAATCCTGTCCCGCAGATCTCGGATTCAAAACTTCCGACTCAATCTCGGACTACAACAAGAATCACGGAGACTAATGGACCACTAAGCAAGCAAATCACGTTATAAAGCCAGGACAAGGAGTTACACAACACACGGAAGAAAAAAGGAAACCTAATATACTTGCTAAGATCTCATTCATCCTCATCTGCTTTTATCTTTTACTCTACTGACTTGGGCGTCGGAGTCCCTTTTGCAGGTACCACGCTCGGGTCCAGATTCTCGAGGATACAACCTAACCTGCTTAGATCGCCGGCTTCATCTTAACCGATAGAAAACCGACGTATAGCTCGGCACCGGTATCTGGACAAGAACATTTGGCGCCCACCGTGGGGCCGGCGTTAACCCCCCCACCCCGAAGGTATAACCATTTTTAACTCACCCGTACCAGTTGCACATTTCTCTTTCTTTTGCAGGAAAGGAAACATGACGGATCAGTCGGAAACTCAGCAAACTCCCCGAACTAATGCCTATCTCACGGCCACAAATGCCGCACTCTTGGCAGAGAATCAGCGGATGGCCGAACTGTTGGCGGCGATGCAAAACAACGGAGATCGGAAGGTCGATAGTAAAAGGACAAATGCTGAACACCACGAAGAGCATCAGTTAGAGTCCAATGCTAAGACAGGAGAAAATCCTCCCAAATCTGGGAGGCGACGAGCTAATCCATTCTCCAAAGAGATAATGAGCTACAAAATGCCCCAGAACTTTACACTTCCGATGACCCTGACACCATACAAGGGGATCAGGGACCCAAAAGTCCATGTCACCAAGTTCGAGTCCATGATGTTTCTCAACAGTGACTGCGATCCCATTCTATGCTGATCTTTTCCTACTTTCTTAGATGGAGCTGCCTTACTGTGGTTCTCTAATTTGCCTGCAGGGTCAATAACCAGCTTTGATGAATTCGCCAAGATGTTCATCAATCACTTTGTAGCATAAAAAATCTATGTGAGAGACTCATATTATCTCAGCACGATCAAGCAAGGCCCGCATGAAAGCCTCAAGGATTACATGACGCGTTTCACCACGGCAGCCATGGAAATCTCCGACCTAAACCCAGAAGTACAATTGCATGCTATCAAAAGTGGCCTCTGACTAGGAAAGTTCCAGGAAGCCATAGCTGTGGCCAAGCCGAAGACATTAGAGGAATTTTGAGACAAGGCCACGGGACAGATTGAAATAGAAGAGCTACGTGAAACGCGAAGGAATGAAAGACCACCATCACGAAAAGACGATGACAAGCCGAACAGGTCTATTATCAAAGATCATAAAAAATATTTTAAGCTAACTCCAAATTTGATTCGTATACCAGGTTCAACACGAGAAGAGAGGACATAATAAAGGATATATTACACAACAGGCTTATAAAGCTGCCAGTAAAAGCGGGGACGTACCAAGATCAAAAGTATGTAGACAAAGGGAAGCACTGCACATTCCACCAGAAATTCGGCCACACCACGGACGAGTGTGTGGCAGCTAAGGACCTGTTGGAGAGATTGGCAAGGCAGGGGCTACTAGACAAATACACCGGTTCTCGGAACCACAAGGAAATAGCTGACACAAGCAAGCCGAAGTATACCTCGGAACGCAGAGACAAAGGAACATGGCGAGACCCAGTAGAAACCCCCACCTCCAAAGGAATCATAAACTACATATCCAGAGGTTTCGCGGGTGGAGGAATAACAAACACAGCAAGGAAGCGAAGTTACAGAGCCATGATGACAATGGAAGGAACTCAACAGAATCCTCCAACACCAACCTCCTCGGCCACTGTCAATTTTAGTGCTTCTGATTTCAAATCAAGAACTCCGAACTTAGACGACCCAGTGGTAATTTCAGTAAGCATGGGAGGACTGACCATGAGAAAAGTACTGCTTGATCCAGGAAGTAGCGTCGATGTCTTGTTCTACTCCACATTCAAGAAGATGCAATTAAGCAGCAAGTCACTACAACCATCAGGAGGAGAACTGGCAGGTTTTTCAGGTGAAAGGGTCCCCATATCAGGTTACGTCTAGTTGAGAACGACATTAGGAGAACCTCTAAACTCCAAAACAATGGACATTCAATTTCTAGTGGTTGACTGTCCTAGCCCTTACAATATCATTTTGGGACGTCCATCCCTTAACTCTTTCGGAGCCATTGTCTCCACTATTCACTTGTGTGTCAAGTTTCCCCTGCAAGACAACAGAATAGTGACGGTCCACGCCAACCACAAGGAGGCCAGACAATGCTACAATGCAAGCTTACAGAAGGTCACGAAGGAAGCCATCCCGAGGATTAATTTGGTGTACAACTCGGAGCATATCCCACGCCTGACTGAGATGGATCCCAGAGACAACCACAGATGCCCCTCTTCAACGGACGATCTTGAAAAGGTAGAATTACACACAGACAGCCAGTATACTAACATTGGAACAACTTTTTCTGTAGAAACAAAGCAACATTTGAAGAGCATATTGAAAGCTAATGCCGACCTATTCGCTTGGACCTCGACTGACATGCCGGGGATTGACCCAAACTTTATCTACCATAAACTAGTAGTCAACCCAAATGCCCGACCTATACGATAGAAAAAAACGTAATTTGGGAACTGAAAGAAGAAGTGCAGCAACAATAGAAATGCAGAAACTACTCGATGCGGGGTTTATAAGAGAAGTCTGATTCTCTTCATGGCTGGCAAACGTGGTCATCGTCAGGAAAAATTCAGGAAAATGGCGAATGTGCGTGGATTTCACAGATTTAAACAAGGCCTGTCCAAAAGACTCGTACCCATTGCCGAACATTGACAGACTTTTAGATGACACCTCAAGGTACAAAGTGTTGAGCTTTATGGACGCCTACTCTGGATACAATCAAATCCAGATGCATCCAGACGACGAGGACAAGACAAAGTTCATAACCGACCAAGGTTACTTTTGTTATAAAGCAATGCATTTCGGACTAAAAAATGCAGGTGCCACTTATCAGAGGCTAATGGACAAAATATTCAAAAAACAAATCGGAAGAAACATCGAAATATATGTCGATGACATGGTCGTCAAATCAAGTTTAGAAGAACAACACGAGTCCAACTTAAAGGAAGTCTTCCAACAACTCCGACTGCACAACATGAGATTAAATCCAGACAAATGTGCATTTGGAGTAAAAAAGGGAAAGTTCCTCGGATTCCTCTTAACAAACCGAGGTATAGAAGCCAATCCGGACAAATGTCAAGCAATCCTAAACATGCAGTCACCAAGGACGATCAAAGAAGTACAACGATTAACAGGGTGCCTAGCCGCCTTATCAAGATTCTTGCCGGCAGCAGCAACAAGGTCCTACCATTTCTTCAAGACCATGAAAAAGTCAGATAAGTTCGCCTGGACAGACGAATGCGAGAAAGCGTTCACCGAATTCAAACAAATCTTGGGATCACCACCCATACTGCAGAAACCGGAGCAAGGTAAACCATTGTCATTATTTCTTTCAATTTCAGCTAACACTATCAGCTTTGTCTTTGTAATAGAAATATGAAAGGAACCACATCCAGTATATTTTGTAAGCAAAGTCTTGCAGAAGCCGAAAAAAGATACCCAATGATTGAAAAGCTGGCATTTGGCCTAGTAGTTACCGCCCGGCGCCTGAGGCATTACTTTCAAACACACCCAATCATAGTTCGGACAAGCCACCCCCTGCGACAAATACTATCAAAACCAGACTTGGCAGGACGTTTGACAAAATGGGCAATCGAGCTCTCTGAATTCGACATCTCCTATCAAACGAGGGGATCGCCCAAAGCCCATGCATTGGCCGACTTTGTCTCTGAATTCACGGACAAAGATGAGCTTACCAACTCCTGGGAGCTGTATGTGGATGGAGCATCGAACGAGAATAGGTGCGGAGCAGGAATTCTCCTTAAGGACGACAATGGAGTCCACACCGAGCAATCAATCAAGTTCCTCTTCGAAACAACTAACAACCAGGCCAAATATGAAGCCCTACTGGCAGGTTTGAGACTAGCCAAGGAAGCAGACATCTCAGCCCTAAAAGTATACTGTGACTCACCACTCGTAGTGCAACAGGTAAACGGCCAATTCCAGGTACGCGATCCGCTCTTGGAAAAATATTTGACTTCGGTTAAGGAGCTAACAAAATATTTTCAACATTTTGAAATTCTACATGTACCTAGAGAACAAAACAGTAGGGCCGATATTTTATCCAAGTTAGCCACACATAGAGTAGCAGACCAAACAGACAAACTACACCACATTACTCTAGCAGAATCAAGTTTAGAAACAAAATCGGTGTTGAGTGTGACACAGGCAGAAGATTAGCGTGGAACGTACATTCACTATTTACAGAAAGGAGAAATACCAGTAGGCGAAAGCTTGAGGACATTCAAATATAAAGCAAGCCAATATACTTTGTTGGGACAAAATCTGTACAGGCGAGGCATTTCTCGGCCCCTCCTGAAATGTCTCGGCCAAGAAGAAGCCGAAGAAACGGTAAACGAATTGCACGAAGGAATTTGCAGACACCACACTGGAAGTAGAAGCTTAGCCACAAAAATACTCCGAGCTGGCTACTACTGGCCGATATTAAGGAAAGACTGCAGATACAAGGTACAAAACTGTGACGCCTGTCAAAGATGCGCACCACTTATTCACAACCCGGCCGAGCTCTTGCACACATCAAACATCGGCTGGCCATTCTACAAATGGGGAATGGATATACTCGGACCATTCCCAATGTCAACAGGGCAGGTAAATTTCCTTCTGGTTGCTGTTGAATATTTCACAAAATGGATAGAAGCTCAGCCATTAGCAAAGATCACAGCCGAAAAGGTACAAAATTTTATTTGAAAATCTATCATATGTAGATTTGGATTACCCAGGGAAATCGTATCTGGCAATTGTAGGAAATTTACGGACAAAAAGATCGCATCATATTTAACAGATTTGCATATTAAGCATCACTTCTCCTCCGTCGAGCACCCACAAACTAATGGGCTCGCGGAAGCAGCTAACAAAGTCATCTTGCAGGCATTAAAAAAGAAACTAACAGACGCTAAGGGAGGATGGGCCGAACTCATACCAGAAATATTGTGGATTTATAACACAAGACCACACACAACGACAAAGGAGAGTCCATTCCGACTAGTATATAGCGCAAACTGTATGATACTAATAGAAATCAGTCGAGGATCAACACGGATCGAGTATTTCAACGAACAAGATAACTCGGACGCAAGAGTAGCCGAGCTCAACCTCATATAGGAAGACTGTGAACTTACAAAACTCAGACAACAAGCAATGCAGGCGACAATAAAGAGACAATACAACAAAAGGGTAAGGCCAAGAACGTTAAAGGAAGGAGACTTAGTGCTAAGGCAAATGGAAGAAGCCCGGAAACCACCAGGACAGGGGCAGTTAGCCGCAAATTGGGAAGGACCTTTTCAAATTTCTAAAGTTATCGGAAAGGGAGCATACTGCCTGGAAACATTAGAAGGAATGCCCCTCCCCAACACTTGGAACATTGCATCACTAAAAATGTACTACAGTTGAATTTTTTCAATACAAAAATGAGCTGGCCAGGTACTCTTTTTTCCGATCACGAGGTTTTTTCCCTAAGGAGGGATTTACTCGGACGGGTTTTAACGAGGCCGACCAACTCATATGTCGAAACAGGTCAATAAATATCATTTTCAACATATCCATGCATATAGCCAAAAACAATGCGAAACGCATATCAATTAAACAAGCCTCGCGAATTGATAACAAAAATTACAAACCGGCCCTATAAAGTCGGAAACGACAATTGAGCAAGCAAGGAATATCTATTAACAAAACAACTAGCATACAAAGGCTAGCACAAATATCCACAAGTCAAAAGCCGACAACAACAAGTCGGAAGTAAAGTTCAAAACACTTCAATTAAAATAGAAAATTACAAAAACAACATAAAAGTCCGGGGAAAACAATAAAACTTGGCTGACAGCACGGTCAAACCCGGCAATGAACATGTCCATCTTTTCCTCCTCAAGCTTATTCAGACGAGCAGTCATTTCATCTTTAACTTTATCATTTTTCTTAAAATCAACCTAGAGCACTCTAATTTGCTCCTGAAGACACCCCACATCGTCTTCCTTTTCTTTCTTCAGCAATTTGATCTGCTCATTAAGATCCACCACTGCATCCTCTTTTTCCTTCAACCTAGCAGTCATATCGACGACATTCTTTTCCTTTTCTTTCAACAAACGTTCACAGGACACAGCTTTCTCGATCATAACCTGCTGCTCAGAACTCAAAAGCTCGGTTGTGCGACCAACACACAACAACCGAGAAGCATCAATCTGCATAATCACAGGTCTTAATATAACTATTCAAACTAAACAAGAACGAAAGAAAAATCAGCAGAAAGAATACCTGAATAAATTTGCCCAACCCTTCAATACCCAGAGAACGAATAGACTCAGGATCGCAAAATGAAGAGGCACGAGTCTTCACGTCATCGTGAACCCAATGATAAGGGTTATCCTTATTTACTTCGACTACCTTAATTTTCTCTTTCTCTTTTTGTCTAACCATTTTTTCTTTTGAGGATCAGTAAGAAGGGAAGAAACAAAACAGAACAGAAGAAACTAAGAGACAGGAAACTAACCTTTGGAAGACATGACTCCTGAGAACTAACCACACTTTTTAGCAAATTAAAGTTACGTTCCGTTAAGATACAGGTTTAATTGCAAACCCACTATCTTAGTGGGAAGTGGAAACAACAAACACGCGCCCAAATGCAAAACGGTTCGATTCCAATATAGTAAAAGCAAGCAATTTATTACAGCCCAGTTTACAAGATAAAAGATCACCTTTAATTCAAATAATTCTATTTTTTCTTTTAATTTCAGTTTCTCATAATAAAAAACAAACAAACCCAAGCTTGACATGCGCGTTGAGCTTGGGGGCTTCAAGATATCTTACTACGCCGAGGTATAAAAACACAACAATAAGCTCAACTTGCTGCAAAGACACCAAGTCAAGCTTGGGGGCTGTGTACTGCACCTTCCTAAAGTTGGATAAGACCGAACAAATACCTCGGCTCAACGGCTCAATTGAAACAAATTCCGTCCCGCAGATCTCGGATTCAAAACTTCCCACTCAATCTCGGACTACAACAAGAATCACGAAGACTAACGGACCACTAAGCTAGCAAATCACGTTATAAAGCTAGGACAAGGAGTTACACAACACACGGAAGAAAAAAGGAAACCTAATATACTTGCTAAGATCTCATTCATCCTCATCTGCTTTTATCTTTTACTCTACTGACTTGAGCGTCGGAGTCCCTTTTGCAGGTACCACGCTCGGGTCCAGATTCTCGAGAATACAACCTAACCAGCTTAGATTGTCGGCTTCATCTCAACCGATAGGAAACCGATGTATAGCTCGACACCAGTATCCAGACAAAAACAATATCTATAATTAAGAACTTAATTAGATTTTTGACTACATATTTTTGGGAGAGATATTTTGTTAATTTTAATATTTTTAATATGAAAAGAACCTGATTACAAAATTAAAAATAATATAGAAACCAAATTAAAAAAAAAAATTGTAAATTTAGTAAAATTATAGAGACGGTAGAGACGGT
>NC_029792.2:124584639-124602544 GCF_000816755.2 Arachis ipaensis | reverse complement strand
GAATTTATCTTATAATTAGTAAAAAAAAGAAAAAAGAAAATCTGAAAAGTGAAAACCCCTCTCTGAGATAATTAGTTGTTCTTGTTATGAGAGGGTGAGAAGATAAAAAGATCATAAAACCCACATAACAGTAACGAAGCGTAGAAGAAGAACCATGACGGTGACTCCATTAACGACCGTGTTTCGATGCTTATTATCGAGTCCTGCTCTTTCTTCTCACTCTCACAATCTTCCACTCACTCTCCCCTTCGACCGCACCCCACTCTTCCGCTCTCTCCTCCTCCCCTCCCGCCGCCGCACACTCTGCCCCGCTCTTGCCGCCGCCAACAACAAGAACAAGAGCAACAAAAACAAGGTCAAACAAATTCACTTACAATAAATTAATTAACACAATTACTCTTTTTTTTTTTCCTTCACTCTTTTGTAATTCGTATATAATGTATCATATTTGGAGCGTAGAATTAGTATTTTACAGATATATACCAAAAAAGAAAAAAATTTTAGGGCCTATTTTGTGTTTGTTAATTTGATTACTCTAAGATATCCAATATTGCAAACTAACTTATGTGATTGGTCCTGTTTCATTTCTTGTGATATAATATATCATGTGTATTTGGAGTGTTGAATTGTTAGATGTAAAGTAATCATTTTGTGCTTAAGCGGTTAGTAGAGATGGTTCATAACGGTTTTCTAGAACCTATTTTGTGCTTGTTAATTTGATTACTTGCAGATATCTTTTATGCAAACTAAATTGTGTGCTGCTCAGGAAATGGTTCCACTAACTTTTCCTTTTTTTTTTTTTGGGGTGCAGAAAAAGTTGTTACGTGATCATGGTACAAAGGGTAGTGATGAGGATGAGGAGGAGGATGCTTTTGAGTTGCTGTTCAAGCAACTTGAAGAGGATCTCAAAAAGGATAATTTGTTGAAAGGTGGTAGCAATGATGATGATGACGATGAGATAACTGAAGAGGAACTTGCCTTGTTAGAACGTGAGTTGGAAGGTGCATTGGGGGAATTTGATGCCGAAACGTTAAATCCAGATGTAATTCATGCTGAAACTGATGCTAGTGATAGTGAAGAAGAACAAGAAGAAGAAGAAGATGATGAAGAAGACGGTGTGCCTATGCTTAGAACTTGGCAGATGAAGAAATTGGCTAGGGCTTTGAAAGCTGGCCGCAGAAAAACAAGTGTCAGTGTCCCTTAACTACTTTATTTTTTGTGAAATTCTTTAGCTAAACTCCTTTCAATTGTTCTGATATCTTCTCTTTATATGAGTAGAGAAGTAATATGAGATCTTGAGGTTATTTGATTACAGTTTGCAGAAGGTTATTGTTGTCTTCGTTGCTTGAATTGCCTGTAGGGTGTGCCATTTTCATTAGCATGATCCTCCTCATGACGCGTTTGTGGAATTGAAATCATTGTGGAATAATGTCAATCCTTTGTATAAGAAACCATTAGTTAATTCAAATATTCAGAGTGAAATGATGCACTTTTCTGAGTTTTCTACTTGGGGTCTGGCTTTTCTGGGCTGTTCTTCATAAATAGAAACTACCTATAGTGTGATTTCCTAGTAGATTGATAAACTAGGTGGACCAACCAAATTGGGTTGCATGCTTCCTTAGTGACCTTGGCATCATGATTAGAGTGTTTTGTTTCTGATTTTCAAACAAGTGATTTTACAACTTAATTTTGCTATATAGTTGAAAATGCCGAAAAATAATGTTTCTTAGAACATACTCTATTTAGCTTTTGTCAAAAGGGCTGATAACAACTTTGTTTGAAATCCTGATTATTTCATAAAATTTATACAATTATGTCAAAAGTTATTTTTTGCCAAAAATCTGAATCGTACACACCTTAAAGGTGATTCCTTACTTCATGTTACAGAGGATCTCTGTTTAGTCAGCAGATACCTTGACTAAAGCTAGGATTATTATTATTTTTTCTCCCTTTTTAGAAAGAGATATGAATTGGAAAAGAAAAAGCAGGGAATAATGGAGTAAAACCATTGTATTGTTGTTCATACTTAACATAAAAGACTAGAGGCTAGTAAGTTCCTCACATTTATCTTTTGTATTTGTCGCAGATAAAAAATCTTGCTGCTGAGCTTTGTCTTGATAGGGCGTTTGTTATTGAATTGCTCCGCAACCCTCCTCCGAATCTTTTGATGATGAGTTTATCAATATCTGATGAACCTACACCAAAAGAAATATCCGTTGAGACTAAACCTAGAGAGATTGTTCTCGAAGAAACAAGAACAGATCCTGTGGAAGCTGGAAACAAGGCTAACGTACCAGTTCATGTCATGCAACAAAAATGGTCTGCGCAAAAGAGATTGAAAAGGGCCCAAGTTGACACACTTGAAAAAGTTTATAGGAGATCAAAGCGACCCACTGTAAGTTTACTATGCTTCAACAAAGTTTTATGAAAGACAATCATCCATACTGACAATGAAATGTTTATTACACTCTAAGTTTCTGAGACTTGATTTACTTCATTGTCTTAAGCTAAAAGTTCTTTTGTGGTCCAAACTTGATTAATGCTTGCTTGTACTAACTATCTGGTCTTGAGCAAAACAACACCATTTTCTTTGTTTTATGATTATGAGCTACTCCTAGTTTTGGTCGGAAATTTCCTTGATGACTACCATAGTTGCTTGTATAGTTAAATCAGCAATTCTCATTCATTCATTCTCAGTGCTTTGACTAGATGTCCATGTTAGTTTGAGATAGATTGATACTCCCTTATTTCTTTTATCTGTCGTCGTCATATTTACGAAAATGTGATGGTAATAGATGAAAGGAAACGGAGGGATTACTAAAAGAATAGAGAAATGTGGTATTCATTTTACCTTCACTAGGAAACACCGCATATTCACAACTTGTTTATTTGTGTCCAAACAATCTTTTTCCTTAAGAAAAAATATTAAAAGCAAAGGAAAGTTGGAAACACCCATCTTACTCAAGCTTCCATGCATTCGATCATTACTTTATGGCTTGATATCTTCAAGTAATAGTAGGAGTCTTGCTAGTTATTGTAGCTATTTTGCTAATATCTTTGGAACATAGATAGTTAACTTGGATTCTCTAATGTACCTGTGATTGATTCCAATGAATGCAGAATGCAATGATAAGTAGTATAGTGCATGTAACCAATATTCCTCGGAGAAGAGTTGTTAAGTGGTTTGAAGACAAACGTGCTGAGGAGGGTGTTCCAGAGAATCGTGTTCCTTACCAGCGCTCTGTATCAGAAGCTAGTTGATTTTTTTCTTCTTTGAAGTATTATAATGGAAGCTGTATAGGAAAAAATCATGTTTCTCCAACCATTTTTTCATATCTGTTCTGGGGGAGGTTTATGGAGTGAGTTGAAGTAGTGACATATGTAATATAATTAATTAGAGGTATATTGTTTACACTCATGATTCTCATATACAAAGCATGTGATCGGCTTAATATGGATTTGTGGGTATCCAAAATATTTCTTAGTTATGATTTATCGCACAATTCAATATGGATTTGTGGTCACCTCTACAATGTTCAACTTTCAAATTTGGTCCGTTGGATCCAATCTCAAATAACCAAAGGGGTTGTTTTTGAACCACAACAATAACTTGTTATTTAGCTTTAAGCATTATTGCACTAAGACCAGATTATGTGAGAGATTGTGGTGACCCCAACCAAGTGTCAAACTAACATTTGAGCTTTTTGGGAAAGTTGTGTCGGCAAAAGTCCCACCTAGTTTTTTTCGTCACTAATACCCTTAACCATTTATTGGATTTCTTTTCCTCTCTCCCAAAGTGTAAGTAAAGATATTTAATTTCATAAAATATACTGCTTGAATTCATCAACATCATGCTTTGCAGATTTGTTATATATATATATACAAAAATATAAAATTATTTGACAACAGGATATTTATTTCTCATCCCAAGCAGGCAGGCACATGCTAGTTGTACAAAACTAGTATAATTGTATAAGTCGTAAAAAATTGACAAAAAATTCATTCGGCAATCTAGTGTTCCCAACGATTATTTTATTTCTGTCACAATCTCCATTAATTAATTCGTCGCTTATTCTATAAAATAATTAGTAGTAGGAATGATTTATCTTTCTTTTATATGATATAATATGTTCAAGGAAATAAATTCAGTGTTAGTTGTATCGGTCCACGATTAATACTAGTAGTAGGAGCAATCTATTCTAATCTCAACTCTTTACACTGGGGGGTATACGTGTAATTTCCCATGGCTGAAGTAGATTTCCACTTTTCAATTAAAATCGCGTGGGCACCGACAGCCAGCGGTAATCCAACCGGTAATACCGGAAGAAACAGGTAACTCCGACAGACAGCCTGTACCTCTTCGACAACCAAATCTTACGTAGCTCCTTGTCCATTTCCTAGATTAACACGTGTGCACGTACCATTTGTCCAATCCTAAGAAAACCCCTAAAATCTAGAGAGAGCCGAGCCGTACAAGCCGGCTAAAAAAGACAGTGAAAACCGGGAACCAGTCGAGCAGGTAAAACACACGAACCATAAAAATAACACACACTATCTGAGTCCATGCTAGCTGGAAGTGAAGACAACACAGAGAGGGAGAGAGAGAGAAAGGTGGAAAATGGCGTATTGAATGAGCTAAAATTTTAAGGTTCTGATTTCCCTTCTCTTCACCACAACCGTGTGATCTTTTCTCCACTGATCTGAAATAAGAAGAAGAAGAAGATGGAGGCAACCGCTGGAATGGTTGCTGGATCACACAAACGGAACGAGCTTGTTCGGATTCGCCACGATTCTACCGATAGTGGGGTTAGTCTCTCTCTCTCTGCATCATCCACAATGCATTGTCGTTGTTCAACTCTCTAACAGCATTTACTTTACTCCTTAGAATATATGGCTTTATTTAATAAATTTAGTTATATTTATTTATATGTATTATGTTTATAATTGTATTTTTTTAATTGGTTATTTTTTTAATTGAGAATTGGGTAGTGTACTGATCAGCTTGAATGCAGCTCAGATCTGATCTGCGTGTTCACTCATGTTGATCTTCAAGTTTGATTTTTGATTTTTGAGTTTTTTTTTTAAATATTTTATGTACTGTACAAGTACAATTATTGCTAAGGATTTGGCGCATTCTTTTTCTTCTTAAGGATGGTGTTAAATTTTTAAATTTAGGTACAATAATTCTGACTTTTGTGTAATGTGTATGGGTTTTGCTGCAGTCTAAGCCTTTGAAGAATTTAAATGGCCAAATCTGTCAAATATGTGGTGATACTGTTGGCCTAACTGCCACTGGTGATGTCTTTGTTGCCTGCAATGAGTGTGCCTTCCCGGTTTGTCGTCCGTGTTACGAGTATGAAAGGAAGGATGGGAACCAGTCTTGTCCCCAGTGCAAGACAAGATACAAGAGGCACAGAGGTTGTTGTTTTCTCCCTTGTGCATATGTTTGTTGATTTTTGTTGGTTTTTAGTTTGAATTTTTGAAATGAATGAGTTGAGTGTGGATTTTTCAGGGAGTCCTCGAGTAGAGGGGGACGATGAGGAGGATGATATTGATGATATAGATAATGAATTCAATTATAATAGCCAGGGAAATACCAAGGCAAAGCGGCAGTGGGAAGAAGATGCTGACCTTTCTTCGTCATCTAGACGTGATCCTCAACAACCGATTCCACTTCTCACGAATGGACAGCCGGTAGTAAACTAAACTGATGTTTAACTTCTCACTGTTGTTTCTACTTATTAGAAGTGAAAAACAACAACCAAAGATGATGAGCTTTTCTTTTATAGTTAATAGTAACCTTTGGTTATGCATGTTCCTACGGAGGAGTATGTTACATTTTTACATGTGTCTTTCATTTTCTTTCTATACCATTTTGTGATGCTTTTCACTAATTATCTGTTTATATCATCAGATGTCGGGTGAGATTCCTACTCCTGATACTCAATCTGTGCGAACTACATCGGGTCCTTTGGGTCCATCTGACAAGGTTCACTCACTTGCCTATACTGATCCACGGCAACCAGGTAAAGAATGAACTAACTTGAATGAATGCCACATTATAATACTTATGGTTATTGCTAATTTTAAATTGGCCATATTTTTGTTATTACAGTTCCTGTAAGAACTGTTGATCCAACCAAGGACTTAAATTCTTATGGCCTGGGGAATGTTGACTGGAAAGAAAGGGTTGAAGGTTGGAAACTCAAGCAGGAGAAAAATATGGTGCAAATGACTGGTAGATACAATGAAGGGAAAGGAGGTGACATCGAAGGAACTGGTTCTAATGGGGAAGAACTTCAAATGTAAGCTGCTTAAGCTGTTTAAATTTATGTTTAATGACTACGAGGGCATAATTGGGGCAGTATTGTGTCACTTTTGCCTTTTGCCAGTTACACATCTAAGGATGCAATTGTTTGAACTAAACAAAGAAATGTTTTATGATATAATTGATTTTGAACTTTTTCACATTCTACCTTTTGAGTTTTTAGCTTTTTCCCCCTCAGAATTTATTTGTTTATCTTAATTTTTTTCCAATGTCTCTATTCTTTTTTACTTTGTAAAAAATTTCATTATTTTACAATTGACTTGCTTTCTCTTTCTTTCTTAAAAATATCATATTGTACATTGCATTGCATTTGTCTCCCTACTCTATAAACTGTTACTCTACATGAGGTGGTCAAGAGAGATCTAAGTATAAACAATGTTGCTGCAACATAATACATGACATGGCACATTGTTGTTGTTTGATCCATGTAGCTAACCCCACCTTTTGGATAAAGTTTTATTGTTGTCATCCTTGTTATGGTTAAAAGCCTAAATATTTCAATTTAAACTCATAACTTACACAAAATACGCAAGCTTTAAAAGCATATGCTCTGAATTTCATTTTCTATCAAGTTAATGGGAAATTAATTGTTATTGACAGGGTTGATGATGCTAGACAGCCGTTGAGTCGTGTGGTGCCTATTCCTTCATCTCAGCTGACCCCTTATCGTGTCGTTATTATACTCCGGCTGATTATTCTCGGGTTCTTCTTACAATACCGTGTAACTCATCCTGTGAATGATGCATACCCACTATGGTTGACTTCAGTTATTTGTGAGATTTGGTTTGCCTTATCCTGGCTCTTGGATCAGTTTCCAAAATGGTTTCCCATTAACCGTGAGACATATCTTGAAAGGCTTGCATTAAGGTCCGGATTGCCTATTTTATCAATGTTTTATGCAGCTTGGTATCTTGGTTTGGTTATCATGTGGTATTTTCTATCTCATTAACATTTCTTCCTTAGGTATGACCGTGATGGAGAACCGTCACAATTGGCCCCTGTTGATGTTTTTGTCAGTACAGTGGATCCACTCAAAGAGCCTCCGCTTGTAACTGCAAACACTGTTTTGTCCATTCTTTCTGTTGATTACCCTGTAGACAAGGTTTCCTGCTACGTATCAGACGATGGTTCAGCTATGTTAACTTTTGAAGCCCTATCGGAAACAGCTGAGTTTGCAAAGAAGTGGGTGCCCTTCTGCAAAAAGCACAGTATTGAGCCAAGAGCCCCTGAGTTTTATTTTCAACAGAAGATTGATTACTTGAAGGACAAGATTCAACCTTCTTTTGTAAAGGAGAGACGAGCAATGAAGGTTGGTCCTGAGGCATCTTGTTTCCATTTCCTAAATGTATCCTTATATAGACCATTAACTATAGACTTTAATTTTTCTTATCAGAGAGAATATGAAGAATTCAAAGTGAGGATCAATGCCCTTGTAGCTAAAGCTCAAAAGATGCCAGAAGAAGGATGGACAATGCAAGATGGAACTCCTTGGCCTGGAAATAATCCCAGGGATCATCCTGGAATGATTCAAGTATTGCTCTTTCTTCCAAAGTGCACTTAAAATATTCTAACTTTTGTTATATTTTTGGGTTAACTGTAATGCTTTGGAATATGCAGGTATTTCTAGGTCATAGTGGTGGTCTCGACACAGATGGAAATGAGCTACCTAGACTTGTAT
Source organism: Arachis ipaensis (assembly GCF_000816755.2). Taxonomy (NCBI): domain Eukaryota; kingdom Viridiplantae; phylum Streptophyta; class Magnoliopsida; order Fabales; family Fabaceae; genus Arachis; species Arachis ipaensis. Next base: position 124,594,538 of record NC_029792.2, on the reverse strand, counting down.
ATGTTTCTCGTGAGAAGCGACCTGGCTTCCAGCATCACAAAAAGGCCGGAGCTATGAATGCCTTGGTATGTCATGCTCAAACTCCTTATGTTGTTCACTTTATTGTTTTCTGATATATATAGTCTTCTTTTGCACTAAACGATGTGATACTGTAAATCTGATTTAATGATGCACAGTTGTATACCATGAGTGTGGGAATAAAAAGAACCTGAACTTTTTATGCTGCTTTAGGATGTAAATGATGTTGGTAGAGATTATGGTGTTTCATTGTTGCAATGCAAACTGACTATGATCTAGTGTTGGATTTTGATATATATATACCAAAAAGGGTTCCAAGCGTATTTAACTCTGGATTATCATGTGTGATGTAGATTCGAGTTTCTGCTGTGTTGACCAATGGTGCATATCTTCTGAATGTCGATTGTGATCACTACTTCAATAATAGCAAAGCTCTTAAGGAAGCCATGTGCTTCATGATGGATCCTGCTTTTGGAAAGAAAACATGCTATGTACAATTTCCTCAGAGGTTCGATGGCATTGACTTGCACGATCGATATGCCAATCGCAATATTGTGTTCTTTGATGTACGTCTTGAATTTACTTTCGTTACGTTGCAACAAGATAATACTCTCTCCTTGCATTCTTATCTGCTGCCTTGGCTAAATTATGTTTTCTTGTGTACTTGTCAGATCAACTTGAAGGGTCTGGATGGTATTCAAGGCCCAGTCTATGTCGGAACTGGTTGCTGTTTCAATAGGCAGGCTCTGTATGGTTATGATCCTGTGTTGACCGAGGAAGATTTGGAGCCTAACATTATTGTGAAGAGTTGTTGGGGTTCTAGGAAGAAGGGATCGGGTGGCCACAAAAGATTCAATGACAAGAAGAGGGGTGTTAAAAGAACTGAATCCACTGTTCCCATCTTTAATATGGAAGACATAGAAGAGGGTGTTGAAGGTATGCTATTGTGAAAAACTAGTTTGTAACTCCTTTGTATGAAGTGGCTTAAGCATGTAGATTTTTGTATGTTGAATTTCATGCAATGTCTTATGATGGACATGTAATGTATTCACCATGCAGAATTGTCTGAAAGTTGAGATCATAATGTCTTATGATAGGTGATATATATTGCATCCTTTTGCAGGGTATGATGATGAGAGGTCACTTCTTATGTCACAAAAGAGCTTAGAGAAACGATTTGGTCAGTCTCCAGTTTTTATTGCAGCCACCTACATGGAACAGGGTGGCATTCCTCCATCGACCAACCCTGCAACTCTTCTTAAGGAAGCAATCCATGTTATCAGCTGTGGTTATGAAGACAAAACAGAATGGGGCAAAGAGGTGAGCATGTGTATTTATCATTGTGCTCATGATTCCTGTTCACCACTTAACAGGATAAAGAAATCTGATGTGAGATTAATCAATTATTCATTTGGTTTCCTAAATGAAACTCTTTTCTTACTTAACCAGATTGGATGGATCTATGGTTCTGTGACTGAAGATATTTTGACCGGGTTTAAGATGCATGCACGTGGTTGGATTTCCATTTATTGCATGCCACCTCGCCCGGCATTCAAGGGTTCAGCTCCTATCAATCTTTCTGATCGTCTTAACCAGGTGCTTCGGTGGGCCTTGGGTTCAATTGAGATCTTTCTAAGTAGGCATTGTCCCTTGTGGTATGGGTACAATGGGAGGTTGAGGCCTCTTCAGAGATTTGCTTATATTAACACTATCGTCTACCCTCTTACCTCAATTCCACTGCTTGCATACTGTACCCTTCCAGCATTTTGTCTTCTCACCAATAAATTTATTATTCCTGAGGTAAATGATTTCATCTATCCCATTTCTTGCGGGTAATTTTTAAGAGTAAAGTACTATTTTAACCGTCGGAAGAATGGTTCAGTGACGAAGTGGCTGCTCAAAGATTGATCAGTATCCTGTGATACTTGAAAGACTAAAACGGTTTACCACTATTTTGGCTTCGGAGTCATTAGTATTTTGACAAAGTGGTTTACCCCTGAGGGTGGATTTGTTAAGCAAAACCAATTTTTTCAGGACCACAAGATAATTATCAATCTTTGAGGGATCATTTTGTCTGCAAACTAATATTTTGTGGCCTAAAATGTTAGTGTGTACTTGATAAGTTTATTATTCCTGATGAGGTGTGGTGGTTTAATAAGTTTGGTTAATTCTGTGCAGATAAGCAACTTCGCCAGCATGTGGTTTATCCTCCTTTTTGTCTCCATTTTCGCCACTTCAATCCTCGAGCTTAGGTGGAGTGGGGTCAGCATAGAAGACTGGTGGAGGAATGAACAGTTCTGGGTCATCGGTGGCACATCCGCACATCTTTTCGCTGTGTTCCAAGGTCTTCTCAAGGTGCTCGCCGGGATTGACACAAACTTCACTGTCACGTCAAAGGCCTCGGACGACGACGGGGAGTTTGCCGAGCTTTACGTGTTCAAATGGACGTCTCTCCTCATCCCACCGACAACAGTGCTCATTGTGAATTTAGTAGGGATTGTTGCCGGCGTGTCGTACGCCATAAACAGTGGCTACCAATCTTGGGGTCCATTGTTTGGAAAACTCTTCTTTGCCATTTGGGTCATTGCACATCTATATCCATTCTTGAAGGGTCTTTTGGGAAGGCAAAACAGAACACCAACCATTGTTATTGTTTGGTCTATTCTTCTTGCTTCTATATTCTCGTTGCTTTGGGTCAGAATTGACCCTTTCACCAATGGGTCCAACAAATCGTCCTCTGGTCAATGTGGCATAGACTGTTAAGGTTAAATTTTGGGGATTATTTTTTGTATAATGTATTAAGGTTCACCCCCTTTTGATCTCCTCGTGTTTGGAGAAACTCTAGAGTTCCAAGTGTTTGTATATATTGCAAGAACATAAGTCCATTTAAGGTTGTCTTGGAGGGTTGTCCCCTTCATGTATCGTTCGTTTATTTTTTTAAACCTTATTTGGTCCTTGTAAGAATAGGTTATGTTAAGATGTACTTGTGTCATGTACTTTGAACACATAATATAAATTATATTTATGCAAGTAATTGAATTCAAACAATCTAGCTTTGTTTTGGTTCCGTCTTGAAATCCATTTTTATAAACTGCCAATTTTTGAAGATAATTTTGCCATTTTGGTAAGAATTTATAATCCAAACTCTAAAGTCGGGTCTCAAATTGAACAGAGACATTACAAACCTCCAATATGTAAATGTATTTGATTGTCTTCCTTCCTAGCATCCATTATCACTCACTTCCCAAATAAGCTTAGCTTGCTAATCTCTGAACGATTCAAAAGACAAATTTCTGCTACTTAGAAACTATTAAATTGAAATTTGATAAGAAAGTAGTGAGAATCAACTCACACTTGAATAGAATATTTGATTCCATAATTATCGAATCATAACAAATTTTATCCCATTGATTAAAAAATATAAAATATTGCCAGAACTGGATAATAGAGAGAATAACCTGCATAATCAAAGTTGGGTATCTTTCTGCACAAAATCGATTCGATATTTTCGAAAATTTTTATCTTAATCCTGATTGAAGGGGGATACATTGATAATAAGATTCTTACCAATAGGCAATAACTTTATTCAGATTTCAAAAATAAGGCAAAAGCACCAAAGCAAAAGCTTGATAATGACAATATGTATAACTGTTACTAGCATAGTGATCATGACTATCATATTTGTAATATGACCAATTCTCTAGTGTTTTTTATTTGATACTTAACTTTTGTCTAACTTATACATTTTACATATTTAAAAATTTATTAAATTTCTATTTTTAACAATTAGACACCAATTTCTATTAGATACCATAACAGACACCAAAGAATATTTTCTTGTAAGACATCCATGTACAGTTTTCTTTTTTTGGACATGGGTTGGGTCGGACAAACCCAACCCGACCCGGAAACAACACAAACTCCAGTACAATAATTCAAACAAGAACGCAGCATCTCCCTCTCATAAGTCATAATGAAGCACCTAATCCTATTAATTAATAATTAATAATTACAACCAATACCTTTTCCACCAGCAGATGAGTTCTCTCTACCATACCCGTACCTAGTTATTACCTATTTGTTGGGGCAAGGATCGGGCCGGAAAAGCCCAATTCGATCCGGAAATAAACCTAAAATTATTTAAAAAAATCAAATCTTTTTATAATATTAAGAAGAACAACCAAATAAAAGATTTGGTCCTCTTAATCCCAAATCCCAATAAACGTGACTCAGAGGTCAGAGCTCCTTCACAAGACGATGGCCCTCTAAGACGCGACGCGTGCTGCTGCCAAAACAGAGAGGTACGACACCGTTAGAAGGTTGCCGGAGAGAAGAGACCGCTGCTAAATCAGGTATCAAACTAGTTTCATTCATGAAACCTGAAAACCTACATATAAATAGAATACACGATAGCAACACAAATTCAAACTGAAACAGCAGCTAGCAATGACGTTACTGCTCGTAATTACGAATGACGTGGAGAGGAATGCGTCGAGAGGGCTGTTACTGCTCCGTGGTCACACGGCCACCGCAAGAACGCCGCCGCTGCCAGACCTTCCGGAGGAGTTGATCATGGAAATCTTGGTGAGGCTTCCGGCAAGGACGCTTGTTTCCCTAAGGAGCGTCTGCACTTCATGGAGAAACCTAATTTCATCCCCCGACTTCATCCGCAACCACCTTCGTCGTTCATGCTTACGCGATCCAAGCCTGACTCTGCTACGAATTGCTTGTTACAACAGTTCGCCTTTCAGATGCAGTGGTGTCGGATACGACAGTATTGGAGTTCTCTCCGTACGGTCAATAATAGACAAACCTTCTAGACCTACTAAAGTCGATTACTTCAGTGGACAACACTACTACAGAATCGTTGGTTCTTGCCATGGATTGTTGTGCTTTTTTGATGAGCATGACTACCAGAATACGCATGGCATCTTGTGGAACCCCTGTACCGGATTCACATTCCAATCACCGCAAATCAGCGGTCAAGCCTTCTCTTCTGGCTTTGGTTATGATCATCTCAGTGACAGCTACAAGCTTTTTGGAATTATAAGGAAGAAAGGGCCATCTGGTGTTGAATATAGTACTAGAATTTATACATTTGGATCAACTTCATCGTGGAGAAGAATTGATGATAGCCCATTTGGCCTATTTGGTATCCCACCTAACCACTTTTGTATGCCAGAGAATGGGGTATTTTTTGGTAGTAGTAGAGCATGCACTATTAATTGGATTGTTAATCATCATGTGGTTCTTTATTTTGACTTGGGTAAAGAGACTTATGCTCATTTTACCCTGCCTGATACGGATTCAAGTGATTATCTCTTGATACAATGCAAAAAGTTATGTGTTTTGAGAAACTGCCTTTCTGTTTGTTATGGGTATTTAAGAACACAACACTCGATTGTGTGGCAGATGAAAGAATATGGAGATGCTCAATCTTGGACTAAATTGGCAATGATTTCCGTCCACGACCTTGTACCTCTCTATATCTCGGAAACTGATGTGCTTTTGGCCGTTTTTCAATCTTGCAGAATAGTTTTGTGTTACTTGAATGATGGCAGCGTACGCATTCCTGTGATTGATTATGGCGTGGAGAACAATCCTTATCTTTCTCAAAGTGTAGGTTCTTGGATGGCTTATATCTACCATGAAAGCTTAGTTTCACCAAATGGTCTTCAAAGCAACTCATCCAAAATGCTGCTGCGTTTCATCAAACCCAAACCGAATCCTATTGTCTCTTGATGAAGCCTTTCTCGAATTACCAACTTTGTTATTGATGTTATCAAAATTATTTATCTAAGTACTGTGTTTATGTTTCAAATAGAATTTAACACAGACCCCATCTATCTGTGCCAACTTGCGTTGGTAATGATTAGGCATACATATCATACCGTAGGTTAAACTTAGTATAAAGTGGCACCTTGGTGATTCTTCATAAAAAATTCAAAGTACCTTCATTGTACTACTTGTGGTGATCGTTAAAGTAATTTATTTATTGTCAGAAATATTTGTTGCTAAGAACATAATAGCAAAGCAGTAGAATGATATATGGCATGTTCCCCATCACTAGTGAATGCAATAGCTATCCTTTGGTGTGTAGTCACGCTTTCTCTCTCAACTGATACCATCCCTAGAAGTATATCTGAAATTTCTCTGGAACCAAATTCCTGCACCATTAAAATTTTAATTGAAATACTACTATTATCACATTAATTTCGGCTGCCCATATGAATATGCTATTGTACCAGCATAGTGTTTCTGCAATATTGTTTCAATCAATTTATAAGGAAACTTATGGAATGCAATTAAAGAAACAAAACCGAATTATCATGTGTCCTGTCTTATTCAATTTACCCAATGACATTCAGCTCAATATTCAGGTGATGAGATCTTCTGGATCTTGGCTTTGGCTGGTTCCCTAACTCTTGGGTCAAGTTGGTAAAAATCATTGATACATAGTTGGTAATGTTATGCTCATGCATTCAAGATTCTTAGGCTATAGAATAAAAATACCACATTATGTTAAATTGTTTATCATTGATTGTATTCAAGATTGTTCGTTTGGAATAAAAGAAAGAAATAGAGTGATGTATTATGTCTTCATCCTTTTAAACTTGTCTATTATTTTCCAATTTCCATTCATGTCCGGCCAACATTCAATAAGTCCGCATATTAGTTGTCTTTAGTTTCTTCTATACTTGTTTGATATTTTTTATAATAATAAAAATAAAACTGTTTATATATTTGGTTTGAGACAGGAAAAATGAATTAAAAAAAATGAAGGAATATTTGTTGTTGATGTAATTAGCATTTTTTATCAGTCCAATTTCTTCCTAAGTATAAATGTATAATATAGTGATTACCCCTACCCTCATTCTTTTTAAACTCAGCATAAGTAATCTATACAAAATTTATGGCATGGCTGTTTAGTGTTTAGAGAAAGATCTTTGTGTCAAAAATAATTAATGACTTTCATTCCTGGGAAACAATGGCATGTAAGAAATGGAATCTTCAAGTTGCAAAATTCTCATGAGGTTTTGAAGCATTATACAGAGGCTATTGACTGTAGTCCTAAACATGCCAAGGTAACAATACTCATTAATTAGAGGTGAATGCCAATCATGGTCTGTTTAAATACTGCATTTCAAGTTGTAGGTACTTATGTTATAGTTATATTCTGAGTTGCTGTATAAAAATAACAATAAAAGAAGGCAAGATTGCACTTGATTTGATTAAAGTTTGGACTATAAACATATGGAAGTTTAAGCATGGGAAGCAACATGTTGTTTTGATTTTTCATTTTATTAAAAACTAAGGACTACTGATTTGAGCCAATTATTCTTTTGTAACACATGGTTCAAATGTACCTTGACAAAAAAATCCGGTAGGGATCTTTGCTTTTGTGAGTTGAATGTTGAAAAGCCATTTGCTTCCCTCAAATCATTTTTCCTCGTTTACATTTATGTATGGCGACGATTTTTTATTTCTATGAAGTTTTGTTTGGCTTTCAGGGAATGTGGCGCTGATTTTTGGCATTTAGTATGTTGTAAGGTCTTTGTGTAGAGTCCAAACGTGGTGAATGCCACTCCCTCTAAGGTGTGGCCTAACATTTATTCATTCAATGATCAATGATTAAGAAAGTGCAGTTGTTCTGACTTCTAAGATTATTTATGTATTTATTTGTTTTGACTTCTCAGATTATTGCTTTGTTGAATAGCATAAGAGCGAGGGAAATTATTCTTGCATGGTGGTTATATCTACTAGTTGTTCTTCTCCTTCCTATAAAAGGGTCCGGATGAGTATTTCTTTTGGCTGTTTTTACGAAAAGCAGGTTTTACTTTTATGCTTTTCCTTCATCCAATTTATTCACTTATTTTCCTATGCTTTTTTAGACCTGATCTAAATTATTAGAGTTAATTAGGGGGTTGAAAAACATGTCTCAGTTTATGTTAGTGGTGTGTGTAAGAACTCTTTTCATAAATATATTTAATAAAAATGTACTGTCACCATTGACAAACTATTTTCATTATCTTTCCCGTACTTTTTGTATTTAGGTTTTGTATATTGTTGTTTTGTTGTTTTCTTTGTGTTTCTGAGTGCTTAGTTGTCAATCTTTGAACACATGCATCTTATGTCTCTGTGTTTTCCTCCGAAGATTATCGAAGAAGTGTTATTGATGGTGAACTTCGAAAAAAGATGAATGATGGAAAAAAGATGAATGAAGAAAAACGCTCTCAATCTGGTTGCAATAAGCATGTAATCATTGTCATGTGTGTGATGAACATTGCAACAAAAGAAGAGTGGCAGGAGCTGATTCAGGTTTCCCCTCTTATTTAATCTTATAAGATATCTTCAATTCAGTAATAATATTAGTAACCTATGATTTAGTATCAATTTTCATGATTTTAGACCCAATAATATTTAATCACTTATATAGTAAGTTAATTTTTTCACCTTCTAAGAAATTTTACTATAACAAAGTCTTTCTCGGACTATTTAAGTTAATTGAATATGGACCACCTAAAGAGAGTTTTGTCACTCATCCTTACAAGATCTCAAAGTAATTAATAATAATAATAAACAGCATCCCTGTAATTATTTTTAATATGTAATTAGTCTTTCTTTATTTGTATTATTTTGTGTATGCAGGGATTCGAGTTATAATGGAAGTATCTTTGCCTATTCATCAACACAACAAACAACATGTAGGTTTAGATATAAATTCCTCATATCTCATATATGGAAGTTAGTTAATTTATTAGAAGTTTAATTAATTCGAATTATATATTTGTGAGTAGAGAGGAGGAAAGTGCTGCTTAATTGAAAAGCAGTGGTAGTGAGGAATCAAGTAGTATTGGCTGCAAATTCAAAGAAATTAAAGCTAACTAGCTAGCTACTTTTTGTTAATTATTATTATCAATTCATTTTCATTCTTCTCTGATGTCCTCTTCATGTTTTTGGTTTGGCCATGTCAGGGTTGTGCTCCGGTGAGTTCGGGGACACGCTTGTCAAATTTTAAAATCTTTTAGAGACTATTTTATCAATAGCAAAAGTCATGTATCATTTTGTTAGCGCCAAAATCTTTCGGGTACTAATTTGGTATTTACCTCTTCGAAGAATAGCCAACGCTTAACAGGTTGAAGACTTAAACTAATAGGCAACACTTCAATGTGTTGCATATTCAAAACTATAGTCAACCCTTTAATGGGGTTGCAAAATCAAAAGAAGAGGCAACATTTTTTGGCTAGCGGCTGAATCGTTGTCTGTTTTTAAGAAAAGGCAACGCTTCCAAAGAGTAGCTTTCAAAAGCATTGCTTTTAAAAGTTAAAACAAAAAAGCGTTATTTCTGACTTAAGACAACGACCCAAAAGCATTGCTTTAGGTTTCAAAGTGTTATTATAGATAAAAGGCAACTCTATCAAATTTTTAAGTAACACTTTTTGAATGTTTTCTCAGTTTGAAACTATTATATTGCGATTCTTAATATATATTAATTTGATTTATACTCTATCATGGATATGTGTAAGTTTCACAAGTATCTCAATTTTGACTATTAATAAGTTTACTCAAAAAGTCAATACACTTTAGAAGACCTACTGTGAGTATAATATGAAGTTACCTTAGAAGGAAAAACATAGATATAAACAAAACACAATTGTTTTCTATATTTATTTTAGAGTTTGTTTGGATATATTTAACTTATATTAAAAACTTTTTTTAGTGTATTTGATAAATTTTTAATAATAAAAATAAAAGTACTAAAAATATTAGATTTGATATTAAAATAAAAATAGAAATAATGAATAAAAATATGAAATTTAAAATAAAAATATTTAAGATCGAGAATGAAATGAAGACTAACTTTTGGAAAACAACAACTC
>NC_029792.2:124577258-124584614 GCF_000816755.2 Arachis ipaensis | reverse complement strand
ACAAAAAATGATAGAAAATTAAAAATAATCAATTTATTTATTTTAATTAAATCAAATAATTAATGTAATTTATTAGTTATAATTAATGTAGTCTAAAAAATATTAAATAATTTAATATTTATCTTAATCAAATTAAATAATTAATTAACATATTTAAATAAATCAAATAAAATAAATTAAAAAATACATTTAAGAACATACAACACATCAGCTATATATACTATTAATCGAAGAAACCCAATCTTAAGAATATAGGATTGATTGATTCGTTTTAATTACAGGTGGATTCCATCAAATAAAATGCGTATTTATGACTTTTCAATTTTCAAACCCTAAACATTTGTTAATAATTTAAAATTTGAAATCCTTTTAGTTTCAAATTTCAAAACTAATTTCATTAATAATTAATTACAAATGTTGACAACCTAATTAAGTCTCAATTTAGTTTCGTGAAAATAGAGAATAAAAAAAAAACATTACAAATATAAAATGGTAAGAAGCTAAGGCTTTCTTTTCATGATAAAGAAAATTGATATTGTTTTAGGTGATATTGAAAAAGTAAATTAAATATGTAAAATATAAAACTATAATAAGTTAAATTGTAAAACCATCTGATTTATTATAAATTTTATTTTATAAAATAAAAATATTTAATAATTAAAGAAAATTAGCCCAAAATAGTTATAACTTGCTTTATATATTTAGTATTTATTAATTTTTTTTCTCCCTAATATTACCGTTAAAAAATTAGTTGACTTAGTTAAAATAAATAAATAATAATCTCCAAGAACTCTAAAGTTAAATCAAGAATAAATTTTCAAAATCAATTCTGCCAATAAATTTGTCCACTTTTAATGTTTGTGTAATTACATATTTATTGTCTATTAAGTATATTGGTATGATAAAATTCGATATATAAACATAAATGATTTGATCTTATTCCCTAGTATTGCATGAATATAAAAACTCAGAAAAGTTCTGCATCCATGTATTTTTTACATGGTTATTAACCAAGTAATTTCCTCCACACGCGCGTCCTCCACCCCTTACTCGTTTGTCATATATGCGCTACATATAACGTGCTGCAACCTAAAGTTTTACTCAACGTAAACCTTCTGCTGCAACGTAAACCTCCTTCTGTTCGTGTTCTTCCTTATTGATCTATATTGCCTTTGTCGTTCTCCTCTGGTCGCGTTCATCTTCTCGTTTTCTTATTTCGATCTAGTTGCATTTATCTTCTTCCTATTCTTCTTCATTTTTTTCTTTGATCTGCACTTCTGAATCGAAACAATAAATGAATCGACTTCAAATCAGGAGAGCGATTTGGATTACTCTTTTGAAACGAATCAAACTGACAAAGTTTGGATTATTCAATTTTGAATCAAATTGAATGGAATGCAATTGCTAATTTGAATTGAATTAAATGGATGGAGGTGTATTGAATTGAATTGAATTGAATTGATAATATGCAAATTGTAGGCAGAGTTATTTGAATTTGATTTTATATAATGGATTATGTTTCATTCACTCAGTACTATATAATTGTTTTACCATGAGTACTGTGTTCGGTTCATTCTGCAAAAAGCTGTTTGAATTTGATTTTATATAATGGATTATGTTTCGTTCACTCAGTACTATACAATTGTATTGTGTTCGGTTCACCATGAGTACTGTGTTTGGTTCATTCTGCACTATTCAAAACTCTTCTTCATCACCTTCTACTGCTTCTTCACCAGAGAGAGAAGGAGGAAAAGACAAAAAAATACAGCAGCAACAACAACAAAAGAATGACGATAGGGTTTCAGGGTTTAGGGTTTTAGGGTTTATGGGTTCAGGGTTCAGTATACAGGGGTTCAGTGTGTTTCAAACTTTCGGTTCGCCCCGTGTATTAATTTCGGTTCACTGTGTTCATGGTTGAGGATTTATGGTTTAGGAGTCTAGGGTTTAGGGTTCAGGGTTTAGGGTTTAGGGTTTAGCATTCAGGGTTCAGAGTTCAGTGTTCAGGGTTTGGGTTCAGGGTTTAGGGTTCGGGTTCGGGTTCATGGTTTAGGGTTTAGGGTTTAGCATTCAGGGTTCAGAGTTCAGTGTTCAGGGTTTGGGTTCAGGGTTTAGGGTTCGGGTTCGGGTTCATGGTTTAGGGTTTAGGGTTTAGGGTTTAGGTTTTAGGGTTTTAGGGATTTAGGGTTTATGGGTTCAGAGTTCAGTGTTCAAGGTTCTGGTTTTAGTGTTTAGGATTTAGGGTTTAAAGTTCAGTGTTTAGGGGTTCATAATTTTTTGGTAAATAGGAGAGCGATTTGGATTATTCTTCTGAAACGAATCAAACTGACAAAGTTTGGATTATTCAATTTTGAATAGAATTGAATGGAATGCAATTGCTATTTGAATTGAATTAAATGGACGGAGGTGTACTGAATTGAATTGAATTGAAAATATGTAAATTGTAGGTAGAGTTATTTGAATTTGATTTTATATAATGGATTATGTTTCATTCACTCAATACTATACAATTGTTTCACCATGAGTACTGTGTTTGGTTCATTTTGCAGAAAGCTGTTTGAATTTGATTTTATATAATGGATTATATTTCGTTCACTCAATACTATACAATTGTATTGTGTTTGGTTCACAATGAGTACTATGTTCGGTTCACCATGAGTACTGTGTTCGGTTCATTTTGTACTATTCAAAACTCTTCTTCCTCACCTTCTACTACTTCTTCACCAGAGAGAGAAGGAAGAAAAGACAAAAAAATACCGCAGCAACAACAACAAAAGAATGACGATAAGGAGAAAACACATGAAGAAGAAAGAACACGAAAAAGGAGGAGAAGGAGGAACGTGAAGAAGAAGAAGCGTTGGGCAAGAACGATTTCGTGTGTGTTGAGCGCGTGTATTTCACGTTTTATTTAATGGTATTGGGTTTTTTTGGTGTTGGGCCAACTTGGTTACATATAGCATCCTGATAAAAACTTGTAATTTTGATCAACAAATTATTTTAGTTTAGATTTGATTAGATTGAATTGGATAGGCCGTTTGTGATTTTGATCTTGGAATGAAGGCGGGCCAAAGATCCATGGAGATGTTAATGATGATATTGAAACACGAAAACCCTAAATATAAATAGAATAGAATAGAACAGAACGGTGGAATAGATGGACAAACACATGCAGATCGAGAATAATGATGCCAAGAGGAATGCGTGGAGAGGGCTGGAACTGGTCAGTTGCTCCAGGGCAAGAACGCGGCAGCTGGCAGACCTTTCGGAGGAGATGATAATGGAAATCTTGCTGAGGCTTCCGACAAGGACGCTTGCTTCCCTAAAGAGCGTGTGCAGGTCATGGAGAAACCTCATTTCAACCCCTGACTTCACCCGCAACCACCTTCGTCGTTCATGCTTACGCCTGACTCCGCCACGGATTGCTTATTGCACTTACGACGGTTGCTATGGTGGTATCGAATCTTTCTTCGAGCAGTCAGTGTCGGAGAATCCTTCGGAACCTACTAAAGTCGCTCGCTTCAGTAGGGGAGGCTACAGGATTGTTGGTTCTTGCGATGGATTGTTATGCTTCTTTGATAGCGATGCTGATGACCACATGCATGCCATCTTGTGGAACCCCTGTACCGGATTCATATTCCAATCACCGCAAATCAGCGGTAAACCCTGCTTTTCTGGCTTTGGTTACGACCATCTCAGTGACACCTATAAATTTTATGCAACGATAAGGAAGAAAGTGCCATCTGGTGTTGAATCTAGTGCCAGAATTTATACATTTGGACTAACTTCGTCTTGGAGAAGAATTGATGATACACCATCTAACCTACTTTGTGCCCGAACAGCTTACGATCCTTTTATGGCTGATAATATGAAAGGGGTATTTTTAAGTAGTAGCAAAGCATGCACTATTAATTGGTGCGTTTATGACGTGGTTGTTTATTTTGACTTGGGTATAGAGACTTATGGTCGTTTTACCTTGCCTGATAGGAATTCAGATGGTTTTTACTTGACTCACTTCACCCGCTTATATGTCTTGAGAGACTGCCTTTCTATTTGTTATGAACATAGAAAAACACAACGTTGGATTGTGTGGCAGATGAAGGAATACGGAGAAGCTAAATCTTGGATTATATTGACAACAATCTCCTTTCATCCGCAACTGTATTATGCTTTACAACCTCTCTACATCCCAGAAAGTGATGTGCTTTTGGTTATGTCTCGATCCTTCAAATTAGTTTTGTGCAACTTAATCGATGGCAGCATAGATTTTTCCGTGATTGACAGCTCCTCTAATGACATGGAGTACTGTCTTTATCTTTTTGGATATTCAGGTTCTAGGAGGGCTTATGTCTACCATGAAAGCTTAGTTTCACCAAATGGTCTTCAAAGCAATTCATCCAAAATGCTGCTGAGCTTCATCAAACCCAAACCCAAAACCCAATCTTAGTTTCACTTGGTGAAGCCTTTCTCGCACTACTACTATGCTTATGTTTCAATTGGAATTTACTGCTTTAAGATAATTCGTTTGATCTTTTTCCTTTTTCTAGTCAAATAATTCTTTGAACACTTTGTGCACTGATGAGAAATTGTATTTGCTCTTGGTATCATTATTTCTCCTTGCAAACCATCGATCATAATAATTTTACATCAATATACCACTGTTTTGTGGAGAAATAGGGATGCCCAAGATGGATTTTCAGAAATCACCATCATTTAATGGTTTCAGTTTGTTAATTGAAGGGGAAAAAGAATAGTTCCTTAAGTATCATAGGTAAAAACTAGTATAAAGTTGCACCTTGATGATTTCTAATAACAAATCCAAACTATCTTTACTGTATGTACTACTTGTGGTGATCGATAAAGTAATTTAATTAATGTCAGAAATATTTGTTGTTAATAGCATAACAGTAGAATGATATATGCTCTGTTCCCTATCACTAGTGATTCTGTTTTTCTTGTTTATGACAATGTGTAAATATATAAGCAATGTGTAATGCCTTTCTGGAACAACTGTTACACTTGAATAATGTTGTTCAGTTCTTATTCACTTGGTTTAATCGGATATTTATTTATCCACGAAAATAAAGTGATGATTAAATGCAAATCAAATCATAATGCGGGTGCAATGATGATTTAATATTAGGTTCTCTTTAGGTACAAATGATTAATAGCTCAATGAACTTATCATTCTAAAAAGAAGCTAAACCAAGTTGGATTCTCAGTTTCTTAAGATGGTGAAGAATTTGCTAAACTATTTTCTGATGAGAGCTATTAACTTTGTGTCTCGTACAATTAAGCCACTGAATTTTTCCGAAAAAATTAGCACTTTCCATAATACTAGAGAAAGCCTTCGAGAAATCGTTTGCGCACTCCACACAATTTGCCTCTCAAGCGTATCCACCTTGTCGTTCACTATTGATGGCAAAAGATCAACTTGCATTTGATTAACTAGGATAGAAATAAGACAAGTCTTAAGGCTTGTTTGGGTGTCATTATTTTGATAAAAATTTATCTTTTTTCAATTAAAAAAGATCTTTTTTTTTTTATTTTTTAGGGCTTGTTTTGGTGAGTTTCTAAGAAAAAGATCTTTTATCTTTTTTTAAAAGATCTTATAGAGAAGTAAAAGTAATTTTATGTTTGAATATCTCATGTAAAAAGGTCTTTTTATCAATCAATTATGTTTAGGTATAATAATATAAAAGTACTTTTTTGTTTATTTATTACATAAAAAACATCTTTTTTTTTTAAGGAAAAAAGATCTTTTAAAAAAAATGTAAATTACAGCTTCTCAAAAAAGATCTTTTTTTTTATTTTACTAGTACTTTTACTTTTACTACTAGAAATTTGCCAAACACGTTAAAAAAAAAGGATATTTTTTCATTAAAAAATATCTTTTTTTAACAAAATAATGGTGCCCAAACATGTACTTAGCGTGTTTGGCAAATTTCTAATAGTAAAAGTAAAAGCACTAGAAAAATCAAAAAAAAAATTTTTTTTTTTGAGAAGCTGTAATTTACATCTTTTTTTAAAAGATTTTTTTCTCTTAAAAAAAGATGTTTTTCATCTAATAAATAAACAAAAAAGTATTTTTATATCGTTATATCCAAACATAATTGATAGATAAAAAGATCTTTTTGCATGAAATACCCAAACATAAAATTATTTTTACTTTTCCATAAGATCTTTTAAAAAAAGATAACTCAAAAAAAGATCTTTTCTAAACTCACCAAACAAACTCTTAACCTTGTCAATATTGTTATTATTAGTAGCTCTTGTCAATCTATCATACCCAAACAAAACACTAAGATACTTCCCAAAACCATTAGCAAAATGTTTATTTATTGTCTAATACATGTATTATAAAATTTTGTATGTAAATATAGATTATATATTCTTAATTTTAAATGAATTTAACTAATAAGCATCCTATATAAAGCCAATTGTTAAAATGTTAAATGTAAAAAATTTGGATTGAAAAACTAAAAATCTCATATTTCTAAAACCATTATTTTAGAATAAAAGATAAATAAATTTTTTATTTTTTATTTCGAAGATAATTAAGTCTTTGACAAATAAAAAATATGTATAAATCTCTGACTATTTAAAATACAAAATTATTAAGTTCTTCCGTCTATTCTACTCTAAAAAATAAAAATCATAACGGTGTGGACTGATGTGGAAGAGAAAATGGTAACGTGTATTCTTCTTTTTCTTCTTTAATTTCTTCAACTTCTTTTCACACAGCACATCCATTTTCAATGTTCCTTGACCAATTTCTTTCCCCTATCTTTAATTTCTTTGACCATATATGTCCTTTTAGTTTTGAAAAATGTTACACTAAAATTAACTATTAATATATTTGTGTATAAATATATGTATAATTTAATTTATTTTTAATATTTATTTATTTTTTAACATATATTTTATTTTAATAATTAATTTTAATGTACACGTAATACTTTTTGGTACTCTTCCACATATGTCCTGTTATGGACACGTCATTATTTTTTTATGTCAATTTACACCCTTTTTTGAGAAGAAAAAGAAGGTAGGATGTGATGGTCTGCTATTTTAAATGGTTAGAGATTTATATATATTTTTTATTTGTTAGAAATTTAATTATTTTTAAAATAAAAAATTAAAATTTTATTTGAAGGTTGCTAGAATAAGGATAGTATATGTATAAGTAGCATGAGACATTATTCTTATTGTCTTTTGTCTTGAACATTCATACATTTTCTTTGAATATTTAAGAAAAACAATTAGTAATAATCTTTAGCATTTAAAAAAATATTGATTAAAATTTCAATTTTAATATATTTATGAGGTAATTACATATACATATAAAATATTACATATAAT
>NC_029792.2:124575222-124576893 GCF_000816755.2 Arachis ipaensis | reverse complement strand
ATATAATTAAAATACTATATAACTCATTTCACAATTTTTTTTAAATAATTAATTAAAAATCTTAATTTTTTGTGTAAAGTAGAACAAAATACATGAATCAAATAAGCATAAATATGAACATTAAAATTTTATTAACAATTTCTTTTTACAAAGTTACTATTTATAAGACTATATTAACAATCCGAATAAATTTAGTACTAATATTTTAAAATTGCGGTTATGGTGGCGCCATAATATTATTGTGTGGCGAATTTTGGCCTTACCTCCATACAGTAGTAGTCGTTGTGACATGATTTTTATGGTGGACGAAATAGCAGTGGCGCCATGGCGGGACGCCATAAAATCAGCCTCTTTTATTCAAAAACTCCCTCCTTCAAAAGCTGTCTCATCTTTCCGTAAAAAATTTCTCTCTCTCTCTCTCTAATCCGTCGTTGTTAATCGTTGCCACCACTTATCATCACAATCGCTCTTTGCTGTCGCTGTTAACCAAAGTTTCCTCTTTTTCTAGTTCGTACATTCTGTTTTAACTTCTCTTTTCTCCTATTTTTTTCTCTTTTCCCTATTTTCTCCCTTTTATACACTTTATCAGTGTTATAAACCTCTCTTCTTTTAATTTTTTTCCTTTCAGTTTACTATATCTACTTCCAGACAAGCTCCTGATTCTAAATTTAGATGGTTTATGTTCTATTTTTTATGTTTTATGACCTCCTTATAACTTATGATGAGTTATGACTTGAATTTGATGTTATGTTTATCTGCTAAATTGCTATTATATTTTCTGCATTAATTGGATATCTTATGATTAAAAAATTGCTTATATAAACTAAATTTTTTGCATATTTTGTTGTACATATATAAGCATTTTTTTATAGTCTATCATTTTTCGCAACGTCATTCGTCATAAAATTATGGCGGATTTTGGCTTACTGAGCCGCCATCCGCAATAAAAAATTATGTTTAGTATTATAAAACTTATTTCAATGCCATTTAACATAATTATTAACTTTCTATTCTTATAGTTATTAACAATTTAAATAAAGTGATACCCTCAAACTTACTTCATTATCTATTTTAAAATAATTACGAATATTTTATTTTTTTAATTATTTTTTAATTTATTTATCATTCATCTTCAATTAATCATATTAATGTATTTAAATACCAAGATACAAAGAAACAATATTGAAAAATCTCAAACCAAAAATGGAGAAATATAAAATAATAGGAATAAACATAATAAAAATTTATCCAATATTCAAGTGCATCATCTTTCAAACTCTTCCAAAATGCTAATTTTTGTTTACCTAATTCTTTAATCCATTTTTTTTCCTTAGTCCAAAGCGTTAGCTATTATAATAAGCATATGAATTTATCTAACTTTTAATGAAAAATGGTTGTATCCTTTTAAATATATTTTATATTAAAATTTTCATCAAGTTAGATAATAGAAATTTTACTAAGAAAATATAGGATATAATTTCCACTTACTTTTTATGCACTATTTATATAGTTACTCATGATCCGTACAAAAAAAGATATAAGTTAAAAAAACGAAGGAGATACACAATAGCTTTCATCTATGTTTTTTTATCATTGAATTCCCTAAATTAGAAAAGAAATTAATTATGTAAGAAATATAATTTAAATATTGAAAAGACTTAATATGTGAAG
>NC_029792.2:124539357-124575187 GCF_000816755.2 Arachis ipaensis | reverse complement strand
TTTAATAGAATCAAATAAAATAAATAA
Source organism: Arachis ipaensis (assembly GCF_000816755.2). Lineage (NCBI taxonomy): Eukaryota > Viridiplantae > Streptophyta > Magnoliopsida > Fabales > Fabaceae > Arachis > Arachis ipaensis. Next base: position 124,575,160 of record NC_029792.2, on the reverse strand, counting down.
AAAATGCATTCAAGAACATGCAACCTAAACATTTGTTAATAATTTAAAATTTAAAATATTTTTAGTTTCAAATTTCGAAACTAATAATTTCATTAATAATTAATTACAAATGATGGCAACCTAATTAAATCTCAATTTAATATTCTGGTTAATCGTGAAAATAGAGAATAAAAAAAACATTACCAATTATAAAATGGTAAGAATAAGGCTTTTTTCTAGATAGAGAAAATTGAGATTGTTTTAGGTGATATTAAAAAATAAACAAGTGTAATAGCCGTTTCATGCACGTGATAAGGTTGAAATTATAATTTTAAATTCTTTTGTTAAGATTAATTTGAATTATAATAATTTGATTAATAAAAATGTAACATATTATGTATTGTTTATTTTTTCTTAATCTAGTATTAAATGTATTAACTCTTAAATAGTTATTAATTAGTTTTAGTAATTTACTTTTTTCAATAAATCAAACATATATACTCAATGTGACCATAAATAATCTAGTAATACTTAGACCCACCAACAATTTTTTATATGTTGTTTTACTGTCAATTAAGAACATATCAAAATCAGCTCAATAATAAACTATTAGAGAATTTTAATGCACAAAATTCTCTAATAAACAATAAATAATTTAAACCCACTAAAAAATAATTCAACACTTTTCTTTGATACCTGCAAAACATATACTTGAAATAATATTATATCAATGTTAGTATACAGTTTTACAATCATCGACCGTATTTACTATACGTGGCTCCTTCTTAAAAGTTATTCTACATACGTGTGCAGTCGAAAGATAAATTACTGGACTTTATTTTATTTTTCTGAATTACTATAATTATGTATTATTCATTAAATGCTACTTGTAATATAATTGTAATATTGTAATATAATTATAATAAAGATATTTTTCTAAAATAAATTTAGAAGAGAGAATAGTGTTTTCATTTTGGAGGAAAAATAAATTCTGTTTTGTCATTTTTATGTATAGAAGATTAGACAATAATAAACTTTTGACTAAATTAATTTTGTATTTGTTGTATTCAAATTAAATAAGTAATAAGTTATATTATTTTAATTTATTCCTTAAATTTATATATCATTTTAGAATCGATAATATAATAGATGGCGAGAAAGAGAAAGATAAACATTTTAGATCTTAGGTTGTTTCATTTGGATGTTGTAATGTGGGTATCACGTTATTTTACTTATTCTACCCTATGGACCTTTTTGTAACTTTATTTCAGTATCAATAGAATTTTACTACCTTTTAGTAATAAATTAAAATCCAAAATAAAATTGAAAAAAAAGTAAAGAATATAAAATTATTGATTGAAATTTTATTTTATTTTTTTTATTATAATATGTATTTTTATTTAATATACCAACACCGTACAAAATTAATCGTAGATTTAGATTTTAGAAGAATAAACGTATAAGTAACAAATAATCTATTTTATCATGCATATTATAATTAATGAATTAAACTAACTGATATAATGAATTATAATTAATTAAGTGGTATAAATTATATGATATTTAAAAAAATAAAATGAATAAGAAGAAAATAAAAAGAAATAGAAGAGATAAAAGACTACTGTAACACCCTAACTACCAAAGCTCACGCTTCCGGCTGCGCAACTCTGATAGCTCGGACATTACGACGACACTTATACTATTTTATACTAATATATGAGCCTGTTTAAAACTTTAGACCGCAATACCGCTCCCAAAATACTTTCGTTCGATAACATACATCCATAGATACCATACAACTTACAACAACTTATAAAGGATACATCCATATATATACATAGATATATATATCATATTACAAGCATTAACCAATACAATCCCTAACCCTCTTACAGAATATATCAAGATACAGGCGAGGGTACAATAAATAATCTAAAGCAATACAGAGCATCTCAACAACAACTAAATAAACTCTTCGTGACTTCTGCGCCCATATCCTGAAAGGGGAAAAATGTAGGGGGGGTGAGAACATCATCCTCGAAAGGGTTCTCAGTAGAGGGTTTTTGGGAATTACTGTAATAGGATACGTGGAGATAAACCGTACCAGTGATTAATAACCGTCTTATGCCTCTTTTCAAAAATAAAGGTTTACAGTAAAAGAGAAATCTGAAATCCTTTTCTGAAAGAGGAGACTGTTCATTTAAAACAATATTCAAAAGCCTTTCAAAAGGTTTATCCATGCTGAACCAAATTAGCCTTTCATACATTCCCAAACCATAACCACAAAACCGAAACCAACCATCGGTCCATCTCAATTCAACCACGGCCCTAGGCCTAAACAATCCATCCAACAATCAATCACCACAATCCAACAGAGTCCCAGTTGCAAACACAGATAGGAAGTTCAAGCACAAGCAAACAATTACAGCAAGTAGAATAAGCAGCAGTTAATCTCAAGTAATCACATAGGCAAACCAAGTACAATATGCACACGCAAACAATGTCACATAGATGCATATGATGCATGCCTGTCCTAGTGGTTGATGATATCATCTGTCGGTTATAGAGCCAACCCGACAAGTCCTGGTAGCTAACCATTGGACTGTCCCTCTGTCGTGTCTCCCCAACTCGAGTTATACTCAATATAAACTTGATCATAATCATGATCCATATCCATCACCCTCACTGGTGAATATTTATGGGGGTGAGCTCATCCGGGGCTTTCATAGTGCCCGGCCACCCTGACGACATAGGGTCAAAAGAGCTTCGAGTCTCAACCTGGAGGACGTGGTGGCTAGCCACTGCTTTCTCCCAGGGAAACTCTTATCTCCGATAGTGGAAGTGCAACATTCACATTATCAATGATTCAGCATATACATGCATTCAATCTCATCCATGGATCAACATCTATCTCAGTCGTCCGGCTCACGGTTCAGTCCAGAACCAGCCAATATTCATATCATATACAGCCATTCCGGCTCACGGTTCAATCCAGAACCAACCAATATTTATAATCATACACAGCCATTCCGGCTCACAACAAAACAGCACTTCCACATTCAACATCATCAATTCATAAAATCGGCATTTAAGCCATAAATCACTTTTTCCCAAATCATTTCACTTTGAAATCAAGTTTCAACTCTTTTCAGCCTTGGCTTTAAAGATCTCATTTCTCAAATCATCTCGGGCTCATAAGCCACTTTTACTCAAGGTAAATTCCCCTTTTAAAACCATGCCACTCTCGGCATCCTCTTTTCAAAACTTCCATAACCATGAAAAGTTAAAGATTCATTTTGAAACATTCAAAATCATCCATCCAACAATGGGATTTTATAACAAAATTTCTCGGCAAGGTCCCAAGTCCTTAGGGGAGAATAGCATAACTCATTTCGCCAAATTCATTTAAAATCATTAAAACCTTGGCTTTTTGATTTGAGTAATAAAATAGGATCTAAGCTAAACCGAGTCACGTAATCATTTTCTTCTTTCAAGCCGTTTCCTTTACTTAGGCAAAACCAACTTCAACCCCCATGATAAATTCTAGAACGTTTCAACTGTTCAAAATTGTTTTAGTCTTGCAAGAATTCAGAGTTCAAAGAGTACTTAAAACATTTCCCAAAACATTTCAAAATGAAACTTGTCAATAGACATTTAGGTTCTTTCAACATCATTGAAACTCCTCTAATTGAAACCCTCAAGTCAAATTCAAAGGCATTGCCCTTGTCACATTTAAAACAGCTTTAAAACATAAGTTTCATCTAAATAACTTTCTCATGAAAAAGATACAATGCCTTTCTTAAGAAGCAAGACTAAATCACAATTCCCTCTTTAATAATTCATTTCAAAAGCATGAATCATCCTTTTCTTGATATTTCAACTAAAATAGTAGAAGCCTTCAGCTCATCATTTTTCCCAGACAACATTTCAATAAAGACTCGAATTTTATAGAAATTTCGGCAGCATCTCCCCTAAATCAAAACCATTCCACAATCTTTTCCAACAGCCCAGAATCCAAAATCAATTCAAAGGCAAGCCAAAATCCAACAGTTAATCTCAATACCATATTTCAAGAAAACCGTTTCAAAAATCAAATCATTATCAGCCGAATAAACTCATTTCTAAAGTTTCAAAGAAATGGTTCAGTAACAATCATTTGTAAGACCCAGAAATTTTAAATAAATCTTATTATGAATTAATTTCAATTCATCTATTCATTAGAAATTCTATTTTCAGAAATTATTTTATTAAAGCTAATTAAATCAAAAATTAAATCAGGTTTTGATAATTAATTAGAATTTTACCTAATTTTATAATTATTGAATTATTTTCTATATTTAAATTATAAAATTAGTAGTTATGGAATGACAAGAATTTTTATGTGATTTAATTCAAATAATTGATATTTCTATGATTTAATACTTTAAGTTTTAGGAATAAAGAAAATAGATCTTATTATCTTATAAATTCAACTAAAGAATTTGATTTCAAATCAATTAGTATTTTAATACAACAAATAATATTTTAAAATAATTTTGAAGATTAAATTAGATTTTAAATTAACACTCTATACCCTAATTTGATTAAAATTAACCAAATCCAAATTAATCCCAAAATCCCCAATTTTATACACAAACCCTAACCTTAATTTTACCCTAATCCTTACCCACACTCACCGCCACTCATTAGCACTCACCCTATTCCCCTTTTCCCCAAACACATACACAGCAGGCACAGAGAAAGAAAGAAACGGCAGAAAGAAAAGGGAGAAAACGGGGAAGAAAAAGAGGGAGAGCAGAAGGGGGATTGGTTACTATAAGAGCTGTTGCTGAGGTTGTTTGTGCCAGGGATTGTTTATCGCGAGTTGCTCTGTCGGAGCAACCATTCCACTACTGCCACCTTTGCTCTGAGCCGTTAATTGTAGCGAGTATTGTTGTCATGGCGGCTGCTCGGTTTAGTCGCTCCTCTTTAGCATGGTAAGCTATTCCTTATTTCAATTTCGAACTCTGTCAGTCGTCGCTGTTCTATTATATGTTAAGACTCTCCGACGTTAATGCTTTAGGATCGAGGTCCGGTTGCTGCACGTTGGTGAATTTAAGTTGCTGTTATGGGTGCGGACACCATGGAGCTGTGATTGCGATTGTTACCAATGTCGGGCCGAGAGGAAAAGAGTTCCGGTGACGTGTTTGGTCTATAGTTTCGACTTATTGAGGTAGGGGTTTTTCCTAAAATCTACTTTATATTACAGAGTTGTTATGAATAGATATTAATGTGAGAAACATATGTCTGTGATTATAATTGTCTTATAAATGTGGTTGTTTGCTGGACTGAATGATTGGCTACTTGATTGCTTGAGTAGTTTGTGATTGCTGAAAAGAAATTAGTTTGAAAAGTTTAGTTGATTATTATGAAAAATGGCTTTCTTGATTTTGAAGCTACTTTTGATAATGTGAACGAATCGGCTTTGGAAATGATTTGGAATATGAAATTGAATTGATTTCGGAAACGGTTTAATTTTGAGTTAGTCTAATTTTATAAATGATTTAGTATTTGAGCTGGTTTGGTTTTAAAAAGAGATTTATTATTGGCATTTATTCGCTTTGAAAATAAATTGATATTGGGGTTGGTTGAATTTTGGAAGATGATTGAGATTTGGAAATAGTTGAGAAAATGTTTGAGAAATGTTTGGATGGAACCCGAAAAGGGTGGCATAATCCGAGTTTTAGAGGAGATGCTGCCAGAATTTTATAAAATTGGAAGTTTTGTTTGAAGTAATTGTTTAAAAAGATTTAGTTCTTAAACGTTATATGTTTAAAGTTGATTTATTTAGAAAAGAAAGAATTATATTTTGGATTGAGATTGTTGATTAAGGGAAAAAAAGAATGATGAGGATGGATTTGAAATATGATTTTTGAATGAATTTGGAAATGGGATATGGATTGACGAATGATGATGATATTGATGAATGTGAATGAATTATTTATGTGGCTTATGAATTTGAAATATCTGAGATACGAGGTTCCCTGGATTAAGTGCCGTGGCTTGCCACCACGTGTACCAGGTTGAAAACTCGATACTCTGTTGACCCTACGACGTAAGTGTGACCGGGCACTATATAAATTCCCGGGAATGTTACCCCCATTGAGCAATATTGATTATTTGAGAAAAAGCTATGCATAGACTCTTGGGGATGCACGTCGGGGGACAGTCTAAGGACAATTCAGACTTGTCGGGTTGGCTGGATAACCGACAGATGAGCCTCATCAGCCATAGGACAGGCATGCATTTGTATGCTTTGCTTGGGTTTGAATTAGTTTTGGTTTGCCTAATTGCTAAACTGTTCTTAACTGCTACTTGAACTATTTGCTGTAACTGCTTCCTACTTGTGCTTTCCTTGTCTGTCTTACCTGTGTTTGTCCTGGCGTGTTACATTTGAGAATGGACTTTGGTGCTGAATGAATGACTGTGTTGTTTGATTGCATGGTTGGTTTCTGATTGAGATTTGCTTATGAGAAAGGAAAGACTTTGGATTTATGAAAATATTAAACATTGTTTCTTTGAAAAGGTTTTGAACGATTAGCTATTGGATTTTTAAAAAGGGTTCATAAGGCAATGATAATCATAGAATCTGAAAATAGTTTTCTTATTGAATATCTTCTTATGACAACTTTGAAACTCCGTGGTGAGACCGTGTGGTTAGGTTCTCACCCCCCTACAGCTTTACCTTTTTCAGGAACCAGATGAAGAAGCATTAAGAAGAGTTATACTACGTTTGGTTTATATGTTGTTGTATTAATTAGATTATTTTCTTCCCTCGTCTTTGTTATTACAAGTTTGTAAGAGAGATAGGAATTGTATGTTTTATACGTATATTATATTGAATTATTATATGAGGAGTCTTGTATATGAATCTATGCCTACTTGTAATTTTCTGAAAAAAAAAGTATCTATTTCCAGTTTTCAAAGAAATCAGCGATACAGTATCGAGTTATAGGCTCCTATTCTAATATTTAGTATGTAAAGTAGTCGTAATACTCCTTGCTATCAGAGTAACGCAGCCGGAAGCGTGATTTCTGATAGTGAGGGTGTGACATTATTCATCAAAAACCAGATCATTTAAGGCAAGCCAGGCTGAATTCAAGAGTGGATTCTACTTTTCACATTCTCAATAAAATTAACTCAATTCAATTCTCAACGGATTAAACTCGATCTCAAAGCTTTAAAAAATCAACTTGAAAAGCATTTCATTTCACAAAACCACACAACAATTCAACCAACAGACGTTCATAATCAACCAAGGCAAATCAAGCCATACATAAGGCCGATACAATCACCAAATACACATTCTTTTACATCAGTATCCATATGTAATAATTTCAATATATAAGAATATAGTTTTTGGAAAGCGCCCCTACCTCAAAATGCAAATTCCATAATCCAAACGTCTCACAGAGTCCTTTCCGCCTCAACCCGAACTGACGGCAACCAAAACCTCAGCTCCCAGCCACTTTCGCAATAACCATAGTAACACTAATTGCAACATATAATAATCAGGACTCGACCCCCACGTTACCCAAAACTCATTCATTAACCAAACACAAACGAATACTAACGCGAGGCTTTTTGAAACATAATTTCTTACCGAATAACATAATGGGGCAGCTGCGATTTTGAACCAGCCCGGCAACAGCTCCGGCGGCGGCCAGAAACTTCGGTGGATCAACTATAAAAACCACGCAGCGTTAAACCTTCTCGAAATCCAAAAAGGCAGAAACCTCAACTAAAATCCTTACCGGCAAACTTTTCCGGCGACAGCAGCAGGGTCTCAAGTGGCAGAAGCTCAGCCCGGAGCTCCGGCGGCAATTCCGGAAGTCACAGAACCACTCCCAGCGGCCAAAATCACAGAGATGCAGCTCCCTTCTCCGACAGCGACACCTGCGGTGGTGGCTGGTGCAAAAGCTCACAACGCAAGTAGCAACGGCGGCCTGAACCTCTTCCTTTCCTTCAGACCAGATCGGGCGGATCTCCAGCAGTGGCGGCACAGGAACGGCGGCGGCAGTTCGAGGCGACGGCGACAGCACACGGAGGCCAGCTTCGCGCGGTGCGTCGCACTCCTCCTCGCACGATTCCGACAGCAGCTCGTGGCTGGGCCAAACGGCGGCGAGTTGAACGCGGATTCTGGGCTGCGCAGCAGCTTCTACGGCGCTTCTCCTGGACGACCGTGGCGGCGCGATCCTAGTTCTGGGTCTTATATTCTACCCACCTTACAAAAATTTTCGTCTTTGAAAATTGATACAAAACGAAAGAAATTTCATAACAGTTCACCCTTGAACACATTTAAGGAAGAAGCAAAAATATCTCAAAATATAAACATATATATGATTTTTCAAGTACTTGGATAGCATATGGATAACGATACAAAGGTAGGAGTGTGATTGCAAAGCAAACGTTACAAGATAGGCTCAATGCACAAGGTCATATGATCTCAAAGCTTTACAAAAACTTGAGGTGCCAAAATAGAGTGCAAATCAAGATAGGCGTTCACAAAGCAAAGTGGTAATTAGCGTGGTAAAAGGCTGCAAAGCATGTTGGTATTTAAACAGCGGCATAACGTTCACTGACAATTCTCGCTCCCACTTCAGAACTTCAATTTCCCAACTCCACCAATCATTTTACAACCTCATAGCCAATCATAAGCCTAACAACTGCAAACCCGTTCGCAAGGAACAGAACACCCACAACTCTTAACGTTGTACACCTACCGCTTCAACTTCCGTATACACATATCACGTCTTAAAGAACGAACGCATCGCGTTACTACGTCTACAAGTCGCACGTGATATCAAAACAATTCTCGAGTCTACTCAGAAGGATACAAGATCTAGAACGGAGAAACAATTATCAAGGGTACTACTCATAGATTTGAGGGAATGTATCCAATTCCAGATAAATAAGGATGTCCAAGCAAAGAAGTTTGCTAGAAATAAATCGATTGACAACTCCAAAGATAACCCTTGGATCCAAGAAATTCAATAGGACCAATAAGAAGAGAACCAGCGCCTTAGTTCGAAACAAATTCAAGTTGAGTCGAAGAAGTAGAAGGTTTACAGAAAAGAATATCAAACCCAAGACAAAGCTCACAGAACTCAAGAGCACGATTACAAATACTTTCAAATACATTGTTCATGAAAAAGTCAAAAACTTACGAAAAAATCACTTTGCAGTCTAGAAGAAAAGTTGAGCAACAAACTGTAGAACCTATGCACAATTACTCAAGAGGGGGGGGGGGGGAATTGAGTATTGCAACAACAATGAATCTTTTTGCGAAAGTTAAAGACAATATACAAAAGTGTTATTGTACTAGTATTTTTCCAAGAGCTTAACTCAATTGCTAAGCATTTATAAGGAGCTTTTACTTTCCAATAGACACCAACTCAAATAAATTGATCAAGCTTTTCACCAATCGGACTTAAGCTATTCCTTAAGTACTTACGAAGCTACTTTTCGATCACAATTTATTTGCTCAAAGGTAAAAGACAAAAATATTGAAGAGATGAGTTTGGAGAGATGCAAACGCTATTTAGAGTGGTTCGGCACAATCCTTGTCCTACGTCCACTTTCTTTCTCAATCGCTATTGAGAAGTTCCACTATTGCCAAGCTTCAAGGTACTCGCGCAAAACCTTTTACAATCCGAGTCCTTAGTTTCTAACACCTCACGGTATATGATCACCACTCGTATACTAACCCACTCCACTTAGAGATTCCTTCTCTAAGATTTGCCTTGAGTGCCTTGAGTACTTGTTGAATGTTGGTTGATTTTTCAATATGCTTGTTCATTCAAGTTGTTTGTTGGTTTGTCTTTCATGTCGTTTGTTGGTTTGTCATTCATCAAAACCTACGAATACAAACTTCGCATACAAGCAACATGATTTACACAAACATTTTTCAAGAGAGTAGCAAAAGCATAAATGTGGCTTTACTTCAATACAATTTCATGTTGAAGTAGATCATGTAGAGTTTTAAAAACAAAATGCACACAAGTTTGGCTAAGAGCTAAAATATTTTCTCAAATATTTTAGAAAGATAATTAGGTGTTCAGCCTAACCAAAAGAAGTTCATAAAAACTCGGAAGTAATCAAATGCTTGTCCAAAATTCTCAAAGTTTCATATTCAAACAAGCGTGTATAATATTTATAGCAAGTACGAAAGAGAAAGTTAAACTCTTTTTAGAAAAGAAACTCCGAAGTAAAAATTTGCTTACAATTTGGTAAAGGAAATAAGTGGTGCGTCACAAACAAACCGATTTCCACTAAACAATGAAGCTTTCCAAAACTTCATTTAAAACAACGTATGCCAACTTTAAATTAACTTCGTCAAAATTGAGCAATGGTTTCAATCTCAATCAAATAACAGAAAATAAATTAGTATTCTTCCAAAGAGAATTCAAAACTTCTTTTAAAAGTTCAAAACAAGACTCCAAAAGTGTTCTTGAAATCACCATCTCAGAAGAACATTCAAGAAGTTTAAGATGTACTAAAAATGAGTCAAGCCATGCAAGAAAGGATCTTAAACCAAGATAGCTCAAACAAGATCCACTAGGCAGGAGACATCAACAAGCTTCAATTGATTCAAAAGAATACAAAAGTCATAGGAAAAGATAACTCAATCATTAGTAAATTTCCAAGGATAAATCTTTGACTAAAAACTCTTGTAAAGACAATGAGAGGATAAACGATGCACTATTTTGAAACGAATCAAACTGACTCATATAAGAATGAGATTCACCAGAGAAAGGAAAGCTGAGATTGATTATAGTGCTCCCAAAAGGTAGATGTATAATTAAAAATAGAATTGCGTATGACATTCATAGAGGTGAAAAGCTTAAGAAGGAGCGAGTCCGTTCATAAGAAGAAAGCTATGAATCCAACATTTTCAAAAGAACAATAATGGCATAAACCATGTAGTATGCTAAACTAGACTCAATTCAAAATAAGTTAAGTGGAGCTTATCAAACGAAACTCAACCGGAATAAAAGCGAAAAATCCATTTCTTTCCGAAATTCTGAAAAATACCCAAATACATAATCAAATGAAGATGTGCACTGGAGCTATAGTAGAATTACTAGAAAGTCAATTTACTTTTAAAGTAAGTGCAGTCCCGTAAACCAGTAAAAGTACAGGCGAGGTATTAAAATGAGTAGTTGTTAAACTGTGTAAGAAATCTTCAAAATTTCACATATAGATAAGAATACATCTATTCAACAGTAATTTTCATAAAAATCTCAAAATTGGCTGTGATCACTATCAAATAAGAGAAAAACTGAATCAACAATTTCTCTAAGAATGTACTCGAAATCAGGAGTTAGAATGCACAGTGCATTAGGACCAGTTCAAAGCCATATCAAAGAATACAGGAATCAAGAAGAACTCAAATAGAGGAAGATAGATGCAACAATGATTTCAAACAAGCATATCCACTTAAGATCAATCAAGAAGGCATATGAATAGAGGAATAGAGTTGAAAAAAATCAAACTACTTTTCAAGAGGATTAGCAAACAAGAACTTCAAGTTAGGACATGAAGGAACAGGTCGACTCGAACAGAATTCAAGACACAACTGAATAGCCTCGAGAAATAGTTTCTAACGTTCCCAAAACCCGCGATTCGCTTTACTCAAAACTCGTATATCATCTATGATAACCTATTAGTGCTCTCATATACATAATTCACTAGTATTAAGCCGGCCAAACTTAATACCAAGAATTATGCAATGCAAGACTAACGGCGTTAATCAATAGATTGTCATGTGCATAAAGCTCTAATTCTTGCCATTCGACAAGACTATTGCATGACAGACACTCAGAGTATGCAACTAAAGCATAGTCGGTCCATTCCTCAGGCTCTACAGGAAAGACCGTTCTGATTCCATAATGTAACACCCTAACTACCAAAGCTCACGCTTCCGGCTGCGCAACTCTGATAGCTCGGACATTACGACAACACTTATACTATTTTATACTAATATATGAGCCTGTTTAAAACTTTAGACCGCAATACCGCTCCCAAAATACTTTCGTTCGATAACATATATCCATAGATACCATACAACTTACAAAAACTCATAAAGGATACATCCATATATATACATAGATATATATATCATATTACAAGCATTAACCAATACAATCCCTAACCCTCTTACAGAATATATCAAGATACAGGAGAGGGTACAATAAATAATCTAAAGCAATACAGAGCATCTCAACAACAACTAAATAAACTCTTCGTGACTTCTGCGTCCATATCCTGAAAGGGGAAAAATATAGGGGGGTGAGAACATCATCCTCGAAAGGGTTCTCAGTAGAGGGTTTTTGGGAATTACTGTAATAGGATACGTGAAGATAAACCATACCAGTGATTAATAACCGTCTTCTGCCTCTTTTCAAAAACAAAGGTTTACAGTAAAAGAGAAATCTGAAATCCTTTTCTGAAAGAGGAGACTGTTCATTTAAAACAATATTCAAAAGCCTTTCAAAAGGTTTATCCATGCTGAACCAAATTAGCCTTTCATACATTCCCAAACCATAACCACAAAACCGAAACCAACCATCGGTCCATCTCAATTCAACCACGGCCCTAGGCCCAAAAAATCTATACAACAACCAATCACCACAATCCAACAGAGTCCCAGTTGCAAACACAGATAGGAAGTTCAAGAACAAGCAAACAGTTACAGCAAGTAGAACAAGCAGCAGTTAATCTCAAGTAATCACATAGGCAAACCAAGTACAATATGCACACGCAAACAATGTCACGTAGATGCATATGATGCATGCCTGTCCTAGTGGTTGATGATATCATCTGTCGGTTATAGAGCCAACCTGACAAGTCCTGGTAGCTAACCATTGGACTGTCCCTCTATCGTGTCTCCCCAACTCGAGTTATACTCAATATAAACTTGATCATAATCATGATCCATATCCATCACCCACACTGGTGAATATTTATGGGGGTGAGCTCATCCGGGGCTTTCACAGTGCCCGGCCACCCTAACGACATAGGGTCAAAAGAGCTTCGAGTCTCAACCTGGAGCACGTGGTGGCTAGCCACTGCTTTCTCCCAAGGAAACTCTTATCTCCGATAGTGGAAGTGCAACATTCACATTTATCAATGATTCAGCATATACATGCATTCAATCTCATCCATGGATCAACATCCATCTCAGCCATCCGGCTCACGGTTCAGTCCAAAACCAGCCAATATTCATATCATACACAGCCATTTCGGCTCACGGTTCAATCTAGAACCAACCAATATTTATAATCATACACAGCCATTCCGGCTCACAACAAAACAGCACTTCCACATTCAACATCATCAATTCATAAAATCGGCATTTAAGCCATAAATCACTTTTTCCCAAATCATTTCACTTTGAAAACAAGTTTCAACTCTTTTCAACCTTGGCTTTAAAGATCTCATTTCTCAAATCATCTCGGGCTCATAAGCCACTTTTACTCAAGGTAAATTCCCCTTTTAAAACCATGCCACTCTCGGCATCCTCTTTTCAAAACTTCCATAACCATGGAAAGTTAAAGATTCATTTTGAAACATTCAAAATCATCCATCCAACAATGGGATTTTATAACAAAATTTCTCGGCAAGGTCCCAAGTCCTTAGGGGAGAATAGCATAACTCATTTCGCCAAATTCATTTAAAATCATTAAAACCTTGGCTTTTTTATTTGAGTAATAAAATAGGATCTAAGCTAAACCGAGTCACGTAATCATTTACTTCTTTCAAGCCGTTTCCTTTACTTAGGCAAAACCAACTTCAACCCCCATGATAAATTCTAGAACGTTTCAACTGTTCAAAATTGTTTTAGTCTTGCAAGAATTCAGAGTTCAAAGAGTACTTAAAACCTTTCCCAAAACATTTCAAAATGAAACTTGTCAATAGACATTTAGGTTCTTTCAACATCATTAAAACTCCTCTAATTGAAACCTTCAAGTCAAATTCAAAGGCATTGCCCTTGTCACATTTAAAACAGCTTTAAAACATAAGTTTCATCTAAATAACTTTCTCATGAAAAAGATACGACCAGATCGGGCGGATCTCCAGCAGTGGCGGCACAGGGCTGGCGGCAGCAGTTCGAGGCGATGGCGACAGCACACGGAGGCCAGCTTCGCGCGGTGCGTCGCACTCCTCCTCGCACGATTCCGACAGCAGCTCGTGGCTGGGCCAAACGGCGGCGAGTTGAACGCGGATTCTGGGCTGCGCAGCAGCTTCTACGGCGCTTCTCCTGGACGACCGTGGCGGCGCGATCCTCTCCCTCTCGTGTCTGTTTGCTCGCTCACTCGCCCTCCCTGATGCAACACGACGGCGCGGCGGCAGTGATGCCTGCCGGTGCCGCGCTTCCTCACCTCCCCTCTCCTCCGTTCGGCCAACAATGTTTCATGGGTGTGGGTCGTGTTTCCGATCCCAAATTCTCTGCCTCTTCTCTCTCAAATTCTGTTTCCTTCATTCTTCATATGGCTGAGTGTTTGTGTTTAGGGTAGAGAGGGGCAGCAGCTGCGGCTGCTTGGGTTTGAGGGAGCTAGGTTTCATTTTGAAACTTAGAGTTAAGGACATTATGGTAATTTTCGATAAAATTGTGGACAATATAGTAATTGAAACCCAAATTAAATCCAACACTATTTATATATAGAAAATACTATTTGCTCATCAATTTCACAAATTATTTTCAATAAATTGTCCAAATCAAATAATTAGAAATAATATAATTAAATTCTTTATTTTCTCAAAACAGTAGTATCAATATTCTAAAATATTAATTATTTAGTCCAAAATCATATAAAATTCTTATTATTTCACAACCACCAACTTTGTGGTTTAAATATAGAAAATAATTCAATAATTATAAAATTTGATAATAATCATAACTTATCTCAAATTCAATAAATCAAAACTTGCCTTAATTATCTTTAATAAAATAATTTCTAAAATTAAGGCTATAAATAATTATATGATTTGAGACTTGATCATAAAAAGACTTTTCAAAGGTTCTGGGTCTTACAACTACAATAAAATAAATTAAGTGTGAGAGTTTTATTTTTTTTTTTTTACAAATTTTATATCATATCCATTTCAATAATAATAAATAAAAATACATCAACTTGATATCTAAGAGAAAATGATGAGATAAAATCATAACACAGTTCTAAAACAAAAGCTTAAATTAAACTATAATATCATTGCACAACACAAATTGAAAGTAATTTCACACTATAATATACCACACAAACAGGTAAATGACTTAAGCTTAATTACAAATTTTTTTTTATTTATGCATACATGAGAACACCATGGTCTATAAATATTTCATGGATAACATATCATATATTGCTCTGAATGATGAGCACGGGAGTTGAAGAGTATGTGGTGGTTTGTGTCCACGATAGTTGACTTCTTGCGACGACGCCTCATAGGGAAAAAAAGACTTGTTGTAAAAGCTACCTAATGAAAGAGTAATTGGTAAATGAATGATATTTTCTTCTAGCATATATGGTCTTTTATAGTGGTAAAATAAAAATTGTAGGAATAAAATTTTATATTTTTATATTCGAAATAGAATTTGATATTTATCGTAATAAAATTAAATAACTAATCAGTTATAATTCATGTATTTAAATAAATAAAATAAAAATATTTTTAAGAATTAATCAAATTAGTTAGTTGATACAAATAATTAGTATAATTGATTTTATTTGATTTATTGAATTCAAAAAAATAAATTAGGAAATAATTGATTAAAATAATTAGTTGATATAATTAATTTATTATAATTGATTTGATTTAATAAATTAGAAAAATAAATAGGAAAACATATGAGACAATAATTTTTTTAACTAAATTAATCTGTATTTATTGTATTTAATCATTATAAAAAACAAATCATCTATGCTATTATGTACCTTATAAATTAATGACTTAAAATAATTGATATAATAAATTACAATTATTTGATTGATATGTGTAACACCCTAACTACCAAAGCTCACGCTTCCGGCTGCGCGACTCTGATAGCTCAGACATTACGACGACTTTTATATTATTTAATACTAAAATATGAGCCTGTTTAAAACTTTAAACCGCAAAACCGCTCCAAAAATACTTTTGTTCGATAACGTACATCCATAGATACCATACAACTTACAAAAACTCATAAAGAGTACATCCATATATATACATGTATATATATAAATAACATTACAAGAATTAACCAATACAATTCCTATCCCTCTTACAGAATATATCAAGATAAAGGCGATGGTACAACAAGTAATAATCCAAAGCAATACAGAGCATTTTAACAAAACAAATAAACTCTTCGTGACTTCTGCATCCATATCCTGGAAGGGAAAAAATGTAGGGGGGTGAGAACATCATCCTCGAAAAGGTTCTCAGTAGAGGGTTTTTGGGAATTACTGTAATAAGATACGTGAAGATAAACCGTACCAGTGGTTAATAACTGACTTATGCCTCTTTTCAAAAATAACGGTTTACAGTAAAAGAGAAAATCTGAAATCTTTTTCTGAAAGAGGAATCTGTTCATTTAAAACAATATTTCGAAAGCCTTTCAAAAGGTTCATCTATGCTAAACCAAAAATAGCCTTTCATACTATTCCAAATCGGAAACACAAAACCGAAACCAACCATCGGTCCATCTCATTTCAACCACGGCCCTAGGCCCAAACAATCCAATAACAACCAATCACCACAATCCAACAGAGTCCCAGTTGCAAACACAGATAGGAGGTTCAAGCACAAACAAACAGTTACAGCAAGTAAAGCAAGTAGCAGATAATCTCAAATAGTCACAAAGGCAAACTAAGTACAATATGCACACCCAAACAATGTCACATAAATGCATATGATGCATGCCTGTTCCTAGTGGCTGATGATATCATCTGTCGGTTATAGAGCCAACCCGACAAGTCCTGGTAGCTAACCATTGGACTGTCCCTCTGTCGTGTCTCCCCAACTCGAGTTATACTCAATATAAACTTGATCATAATCATGATCCATATCCATCACCCTCACTGGTGAATATTTATGGGGTGAGCTCATCCGGGCTTTCACAGTGCCCGGCCACCCTGACGACATAGGGTCAAAAGAGTTTCGAGTCTTGTTCCGAGGGTTACCTGAAACTGGAGGTTGATCTCGGATGAGATCTTCTGTACTGGTCGGAGATGATGTGTCCGGCTGGCTAGTGGCAGCCGGAGCTGTTGTGTCCGACTTGTTGGACTTGCTGCACTGCTGATCCTTGGCCACCGGAGGGTGGGGGTACCTGCAAGAGACTCCGATGCTTAAGTTAGCATGGGTATTAAGCAGGTTTTATGTAGAATCAGAGTATGAGTTATACCTGGGTACTCCAGTGTATTTATAGTAGTGTGGAGTGACCTTTTTAGATAAGATAAGTTAGTTATCTTGTTCTTATCTTATCTTTGGGTGAGGTCAGCTTATCTTCAAGGGAATCGCTCTTATCTCTGTAGGCTCGGACTGCCTGTGGATTTGGGTCGTGTTCTTCTATTTGGGCCCTTTATTGGGCTTTCCTGTTGATTGGCCGAGCTCTTTAGAAGAAGAGGTCGGATAGTCTGACCTGAAGAGGTCGGTCGATTTGTCGCCAATCATCCCGGGTCGGATAGCTCGACCCAGGGTATGAACAGTGCCCCTGCTTGAGCTCGGTCTTCTTCTTTGAGGTCGAGTCCTTTGACTTCGGTCCTTCTTTGGTGAAACTGAGTTCAAGCATTTTGTCGATTCCTTTCTTTGTAGAGTCTTTTTGAATATGGAACGTTTCTTCTTTCGCTTCTTCTGAAAGCGTGCGCTTTTGCATTAATATTTTGACTTTGGGAATATGCGAGGCTTTAAATACCTTCATTAATTGGTTTTAATTGCCCGTTTCCCTTGGTTTTTATTTTGAATCTTTCGATAAAAAAACAGTTTCTCTCCTTCGTAACTTCTTCTTTTACTCTCTCACTTTCTGTTTTCATCCGCATCGTTCTGCCTTTCCTTGCGTGATAGCGTCATTTGGCGATTCTCTTGGTTGATTCCATTTTCCCGTCTTCAGCTTTTGCAGCTTCTCTTTTGTTCCAGGTTGGTTTTCTCCTTCCCTTTCTTCTGCGTCATTTTCTTTGTCTGATTTAGAGAAAGTCTTGATTTGGAGAAAGTTTGGATTTTTCTGTTTTACTGTGCCCGATTGTTGTGTATTCTGAGATTTCTTCGTCTTTTTGTGTGATTTCTTTGACTTTCTCTGCTGCTTGATGCCTTTAGAATTTTGCATGTTGCCGTCGCTTCCGCTTGTGCTTTTGATGATTGTATTTGAAATGATGATTTTTGTTTCTGAAAAAAGGTTGTATCTTTGACGATTTTTCTGCTTTCGGCTTTTTTGCTATGCCCTTTTGTTTGGTGAAATTGTAGAAAGATAGTGGCTTTTTGTGTTTTTTGCTTCCTTTGCGTTTATTTGAGACCTTCGTAAGCTGTAGGAATTTTCTGAAACCTTGCCTTGTTTCTGCCTCCAAAGGATGCCCCAGGACTTTGGTTTTGAGTCTTGGGGTTTTCCTTTCCTATGTGTTTGCCTGTGTTATTTTTGTCGAGTTGTTTTGCCCCTCGTCCGAGATGATTTTTAGTAATCCAATCTTCTTTTCTTATTTGTAGGATTAGTCGACGTCATGTCTTCTCGCAATAATATTGTAGAGGTGTCTTCCAAAGTTCCTGAGGGGATGTCTGATTGGCTGGATTCCCTTGTCCTAATGTGTGTCTCTGTCGTGGATGCTGAATTTTGTGTAGAACTGAGGAAGCGTCATAGGATTTGTAGTAGCAGTGCCCGGGAGAGGGATTATGAACTCGTAGCTCCTGATTTCGATGAGAGGGCTTGCTTTTCTACTTTCCTCGAGGGGGAGCGTCCCTTCTTTTATGCTTATAAATACTTCTTCAGCCAGTTAGACGTTACTTTTTCTTTTACTGCTTTTGAAACCGACCTGTTGTGGTCATGTAACATTGCTCCATCCCAGCTTCATCTGAATTCCTGGGGTTTTATCAAAATATTTCAACTGCTTTGCCAAGAGTTAGGCATAGCATCTTCTAAAACTCTTTTCCTTTATCTTTTTGTCTCGGCCAAGCCCGGAGGTTCCTCCAAAAAGAAAGCTTCTTGGGTTTCTTTCAGGTCGGCCCAGGGGCATAAAGTTTTTGCCATGTATGATGAGTCTTTTAAAGATTTTAAGAACTATTTCTTCCGCGTCCGTGCTGTTGAGGGGGTCCGCCCCTTTTTTCTTGATGAAAATGATGAGCCTGCTTTTCCTCTAGAGTGGCAAAAGAATGTGAGAGTGCCACGTTATACATGGGAGATGCTTAATGAGGTTGAGCGGGCTTTTGTGGTTGTTCTTGAGGATTTGTGGGGGAAACCACCCCATCTGGATACAAAAAGGTTCTTGAGTGATCCGTCTTTGGTTCGAACTGCTTTGGGTACTGTCTGATTTATTTTTATACTTGCTTTCTGAGCTTTTCTTTTCCTGTGTTGTAACTTGTCGTTATGGTTGATTCTGTTTTTTCAGAGATGTCGAAAAATAATGATTCCATGAAGGCCTACAAGAAGGCGAAGAAGGCTGCTGCTGCTCAGAACATCTCGGCCAAGGCGGCCGGGGAGGGATCTTCCCTAGTGCAAGTGAAGCCGCCCGTGCCGAGTTCTCCTGGGCCAAGGAAAGTGATCCCGACTCCTCGGGTTCGTCTGGCTGAGCCTCCACAGTCTTCAGCTGCTACTTCTGGTGCTCATCCCAATAAGAAACAAAAAACAACTGAGGTCTTCAACCTTGACGCCCCTGATTTTAATGCAATCGAATTTGTAGACCAGCAGATCGGTCCCTACAGTACCCTCCCCATGGATGATGTGTCAATCCTTCGCCATCTGGATTTTATGACCCAAAACAGTGTTAAAATGGCATACATGGGGGCTGCCTTGTACCGAACTGCTCAGAATCTTCCTCTCCATGCCACTAAGGAATTTATGGAGGAGGCTAAACAGGAGTTCGACCGGATGAAGGGCCTAAAGGAGGAGCTTGAGGTAAAGGTAGCCAAGTTGGAGAAGGATCTGGAGAATGAGAAGGCGAGTTCCCTCTCTCTGGCGGCTTCGGTGAGGCTGGCCGAGGATACGGCTATGAGACATAAGGACAGTTATGTGACATCTTATCGGGAGGTGGTGCGCCTGAGGGAGGAGTTGGAGAATGCCCGAGCTGATTACTCTGAGCTCCAGGGTCATCTCGTCGGCAGTGTGACTGCTGCTTACGAGAACCTGAAGGAGCAGGTTCGAATTATTGCTCCCGAGGCTGACCTCACTCTCTTCAGCCTGGAGAATGTCGTCAGGGATGGTAAGGTTGTCCCTGATGATGAGGATGATGATGATGTTGAACCTCTCCCGGTTCCTTCTGCCAAGGTGTCAATTCCTACTGTTCCTCCTGTTGAGGTTGGCCCTCCTGTTTCTGATCCTAACTGCCAGATCTTAAACCGGGATGATGGTACTGTGGATGCTGTTCCTCTCCAGGCTCGCCCTCCTTCTCCTCAGACTGGTGCTATTAAAAAGTCTTCTGATCTTTAGTTTTTAGATATCTGTGTAGTTGGCCCGGCTTGTGGGCTTTTAACTTTTTACTTTGTGGTTGGTATCCTTTGATGACACTCTTTTTGGTTGCTTTTAGCAACCCATTAAAACAAACGCAACGAGTAGCTTCTAAGCTTTTTTGGGTCTGACCCTGAAGCTTGGTATTTTATATCATGCTTGCTTGCACTTCTTTATGCGCTTTGAGAATGTTGAGGCCTTGTTGTTCAGCCTTTTTGAGCTGTTTTTAAGTGTCAATCCATGACCGGCTTCTCTTATGTTGTCCTTTTCCAAGTTTATTTGTAGTTGACCGATGCTATCATGTCGATCTTTTGCATAATTTGTTTGAGAGGTCTTTTCGGCCTTCTTTCGACTTGTCTGTGGTAGTTTTGTTGGTCCGACTTCTCTTGTCGGTCCAAGCTGTAGCTTTCATTGGTCCGACTTCTCCTGTCGGTCCAAGCTGTAGCTTTCGTTTTTAAGTTATTTCTAGTAATCCTCTTTTTTGGACCTTTGTCGGGTCTCTTTCAGTGATTACTTTTATAACTTTCTTTTGTAGGAGATCGACTTCGTTAGGTCGATCTCTTCTAAGTTATTTTGTAATCCTCTTTTTTGGACCTTTGTCAGGTCTCTTTCAGGGATTACTTTTATAACTTTCTTTTGTAAGAGATCGACTTCGTTAGGTCGATCTCTTCTAAGTTATTTTGTAATCCTCTTTTTTGGACCTTTGTCAGGTCTCTTTCAGGGATTACTTTTATAACTTGTTTGTAGGAGGCCGACTTCTTTGCGTCGTCTTCTTTCTAAGTTATTTTTGTAGTCCTCTTTTTTGGACCTTTGTCAGGTCTCTTTTAGGGACTACTTTTATAACTTTTTCATTTTGGGCTGACTTTGTCATGTCGGGCCCTTCTAAGTTAAAGTAATCCTCTTTAATAGGGTTGGCCAGACCTCTTTCCAGGGTTTATTTATAACTTGGGTTGACTTGGTCCGACTTCTTAACGTCGGCCAGTCTTTAAGTTATTATTTTAGCAATCCATAAGACCTCGTCAGGTTCTTTTTTGGATCACTTTTGATAACTTCTTACATTATTCTGTGTTCATCTTTGCCGATTTGTAGAAAGTGGTTGTCATCTCTAGATCGTCTTTTGGGTGAATCGCATTTTCACCTTTATCGGACGGTTTATCTTTATCGTGATCGTGCAGTGAAATTGTTTTTCACTTTCCGCCGATCTGTTGCTTTATAATCGGACGATGAATGCTTAAGATTAATGTGTCTTGAGATCTTGTAGAATATCTAAAAAATATATTTTATTCAAAGGAAAGTGCAAATATATACATGTGGGAATTTTTCATCCCTTTAAGTCGGATCGCGTCTGAGTCTCAACTTGGTGCCTCGTTAAAAAATCTTTTCAGGAAAAAGAGTGCATCCAATAATGAGATCTTTTACCTTTTCTAACTGTAGTACCTTCTTAGGTTGCAGGCGTGCCATGATCTGGGAAGCTCTCGTCCATCGAGTTCAGACAGTCTGTAGTAGCCCTTCCCAAGTACTTCCACGACTCGATAGGGTCCTTTCCAGTTTGCTGCCAGCTTTCCTTCTCCTGGTAGAGTTGTTCCGATATCATTTCGGATTAGGATGAGATCATTCTCCATGAAACTTCTCGGCACTACCCTTTGATTATATCTGGAAGCCATTGGACGCATTAGTGCTTCTTCCCTGATCCGAGCTCTTTCTTGGATTTCAGGTAGTAGGTCAAGCTCTTCCCTCTGAAGTTGGGAGTCTGCTCCCTCATTGTAATGAACCACTCTAGGCGATCCTTCCTCGATCTCTACTGGAATCATTGCTTCTATTCCATATGCTAACCGGAAGGGGGATTCCTTCGTGGTGGAATGTGGCGTCGTTCGATATGTCCATAGGACCTGTGGAAGCTCATCTACCCAAGCTCCCTTTGCATATTGTAATCTCCATTTTAACCTGGCCAATATGACTTTGTTGGCAGCTTCGGCCTGTCCATTGGCTTGTGGGTGTTCAACGGAGGTGTACTGGTGCTTTATATTCAAGTCGGCTACTAGTTTTCTGAAGCCTGCATCTGTGAATTGAGTGCCATTGTCTGTGGTTATTGAATATGGAACCCCAAACCTTGTGACAATGTTTCTATATAAGAATTTCCGGCTTCTTTGAGCGGTGGCGTTGGCTAGGGGTTCTGCCTCAATCCACTTTGTGAAATAGTCTACCCCTACTATGAGAAATTTAACTTGTCCTGACCCCTGGGGGAAGGGGCCGAGAAGATCGAGTCCCCATCTTGCAAACGGCCAGGGTGAAATTACACTGATGAGCTCTTCTGGCGGGGCGATGTAAAAGTTGGCATGTTTCTGACATGGTGGGCATGTCTTTACAAATTCTGTAGCTTCCTTCTGTAGAGTCGGCCAATAAAATCCCGCTCGGAGTACCTTTTTGGTGAGAGCTCGTGCTCCGAGATGATTGCCACAAATGCTGCCGTGTACTTCTTCTAACACTTCCCTTGTGTTGGAGGTTGGCATGCATTTTAGCAATGGTATTGAGATTCCTCTTTTGTATAGGATGTTGTTTATGATGGTGTAGTATTGTGCCTCTCTTTTTAACCTCTTTGCCTCCTTTTCTTCTGTGGGGAGTGTTCCTGCTTTGAGGTAGTTGATTATGGGGGTCATCCATCCTTGGTCCTGACTTGTTATGGCTAGGACTTTTTCCTCTTCCGAGATTGACGGGTTCTGTAGCATTTCCTGTATGAGGCTTCTATTGTTGCCCCCTGGTTTGGTGCTGACTAGTTTCGAGAGTGCATCAGCTCGGGCATTTTGTTCGTGGGGTATGTGGCAGATCTTATATTCCCCGAGCTGTCTGAGCTGTTCCTTGGTTTTATCCAAATACTTTTTCATGGTAGGATCTTTGGCTTGATAGCTCCCTGTTATCTGTGAGGTGACTACTTGTGAATCACTGTAAATGTTGAGTTTCTAAGCTCCAACCTCTTTAGCCAGCTTCAAACCAGCTAATAATGCTTCATATTCCGCCTGGTTGTTTGAGGCCGAGAACCCGAACTTGAGGGAGAGCTCAACTTGGGTTCCTTGATTACTTTCTATTATCACGCCTGCGCCGCTTCCAGTTTTATTTAAAGAACCGTCTATATAGAGATTCCATTCTGTGGGGGTTTCCAGGGCATCTGTGAATTCTGCGATGAAGTCGGCCAGATACTGCGATTTGATGGCCGTCCAAGGTTCGTACTGGAGGTCGAACTCTGATAACTCTACTGCCCATTGTAAAATTCTACCTGCTAAATCTGTTTTCTGTAATATTCCTTTTATGGGCTGGTTAGTTCGGACCTTAATGGTGTGAGCCTGGAAGTACGGGCGAAGTCGTCGAGATATTAGAATGAGGGTGTAGGCAAAACTTTTCTATTTTCTGGTAGTTCAGCTCGGATCCCTGTAGCGCTTTGCTTATGAAGTAGACAAGTTGTTGCCCACTTTTGTCTTCTCTGACTAGTGCTGAGGCTATTGCCCGGTTTCCTACTGCGAGATACAATATGAGCGGTTCTCCTTTTCGTGGTCGAGATAGGGTAGGCGGCCGTCCTAAGAATTCCTTGAAGTCTTGGAAGGCTTGTTCACATTTTGTCGTCCATTCGAACTGCTTTCCCTTCCTTAAAATGGCATAGAAGGGGAGAGACCTTATCGCTGCTCCTGCTAAGAATTTGGATAGGGCGGCCAATCTCCCGTTGAGTTGCTGTACTTCTTTGACACAGATGGGGCTCTTCATGTTGAGTATGGCTTGACATTTATCCGGGTTTGCTTCAATTCCTCTTTGTGTGAGCATGAACCCTAAGAATTTGCCTGCTTCTACTGCAAAGGTGCATTTTGCGGGATTGAGTCGCATGTCATGCTTCCTTATAGTGTCGAACACTTGAGCCAGGTCGGACAATAATGTATCTTCGCTTTGTGTCTTTATCAACATGTCGTCCACATAGACTTCCATGATTTTTCTGATGTGATCTGAGAAGACTTTATTCATTAGCCTTTGATAAGTAGCTCCTGCGTTCTTGAGACCGAAAGGCATAACGATGTAGCAGTAATTTGCTTTCGGTGTTAAGAACGAGGTCTTTTCTTGATCTGGTGGATACATGAGGATTTGGTTGTATCCCGAGTATGCGTCCATAAACGAGAGGTATCTATATCCAGAGGAAGTATCTACCAGAGCGTCGATACTTGGGAGTGGGTATGGATCTTTTGGGCAGGCTTTGTTGAGATCGGTGTAATCGGTGCACATTCGCCACTTCCCATTTGATTTTTTCACCAAGACGACGTTGGCTAGCCATAGTGGGTATTTGACTTCTCTTATGAATCCTGCCTCCAGTAGTGCTTGTACTTGTTCTTCCACAGCTTGGGATCGCTCTGGCCCAAGTTTTCTTCGTCTCTGCTGCACCGGCCGAGATCCTGGGTAGACCGCCAACTTGTGGCACATTAGCTTAGGGTCTATGCCTGGCATGTCTGCGGCTTTCCATGCGAAGAGATCAACATTATCTCGTAAGAATTGTATCAGTAATTCTTTTAAGTCTCCTCTTAGGATCGTGCCGATATTAGTTGTTTTATCCGAGGTGTCTCCGATATGAATCTTCTCTATCTCACCTTCTGGCTGCGGACAGAGTTCTTCTCGTCGCTGAACTCCGCCAAGTTCAATTGTATGAAACTCTTCTCCTCTGCCTCTGAGGTTTAGACTTTCGTTATAACATCGGCATGCCATCTTTTGATCTACTTTTATCGTGGCTATCCCCTCTGTAGTTGGGAATTTCATGCATAGATGTGGAGTCGAGACTATTGCGCCGAGTTGATTGAGTGTTGTCCGACCTATTAGAGCATTGTAGGCTGAACTTACGTCGACCACAATGTAGTCTATTTTGAGGGTCCTAGATTGGTTCCCTTTTCCGAAGGTTGTGTGTAGCGATACGTATCCCAGTGGTTGTACTGGGGTATCTCCCAGCCCGAACAAGCTGTTTGGGTATGCCTTAAGCTCCCTTTCTTCTAAGCCAAGCTTGTCGAAGGCAGTTTTGAATAAGATGTCGGCGGAGCTTCCTTGGTCTATTAATGTGCGATGTAGATTGGCGTTTGCCAGTATGATAGTGATGACCATGGGATCGTCGTGTCCCAGGATGATGCCGGATGCGTCCTCTTTAGTGAATGTTATCACAGGGATATCGGGTGCTTCTTCCTTTTCCTCGACATGATATACTTCTTTGAGATATCTTTTGCAAGATGATTTGGAGATCCCACCTCCTGCGAATCCGCCGTGTATCATGTGGACGTGTCTCTCTGGTGTCTGAGGTGATCGTTCAGTTCGTCCGGCATCTTCGTCCCTTCGTCTCTTTCTTTGGTCATCATCTCAGGTGGCCAGAAATCGATCTAATTTTCCTTCTCTCACCAATTTTTCTATGATATTTTTTAAGTCGAAGCACTCGTTGGTGGAGTGCCCTCGGACTCGATGGTATTCACAGTATTCCTTCCGGTTTCCTCCTCCTCTTTTGCCTTTGAGTGGCCGCGTTGGGGGAATTTTCTCTGTATGGCAGACTTCTTTATATACGTCGACCAGGGATGCCCTGAGAGGAGTGTAATTATGGTATTTTTTGATTTTCTCCCCTTGTCGATCTTCTTTTCTTTTGGATTCCTTGTCTTTATCTTGGTAGGGGGTCCCAGATTTTGAGGCTTCTCCCAACCGAGCGTTTTCTTCCATGTTGATATATTTTTCTGCTCGTTCTTGTACTTCGTCTAAGGAGGTAGGGTACTTCTTTGATATAGATTGGCTAAAAGGTCCCTCTCGTAGGCCATTGATGAGTCCCATGATGGCGGCCTCTGTTGGTAAGCTTTGTATGTCCATGCATGTTTTGTTGAATCTCTCCATGTAGTTGCGGAGGCTCTCCCGATCTCCTTGCTTGATCCCTAGTAAACTGGGGGCGTGCTTGCCCTTATCTTTATGGATGGAGAATCTGGCCAGGAACTTTTTGGCCAGGTCATCAAAGTTTGAGATGGACTTTGGAGGTAGGTTGTCGAACCATCTGATTGCTGTTTTCGTGAGAGTTGTTGGAAAAGCTTTGCAGCGAACGGCATCTGAGGCGTCGGTGAGGTACATTCTGCTTCTAAAATTGCTGAGATGATGGTTGGGATCTGTGGTGCCATCATACAAAATCATATCCGGGAGCTTAAAGTCTTTTGGAATTTTGGTTTTCATGATTTCCCTGGTGAATGGATCTTGTTCTTTGTGTGAATTTTCCTCAGGAGCGGTCCGAGGAGCTTTTGATTTGAGATCGGCTTCTAATTGCTGTAGTTTTTCTTCCAATTCTCGACGTCACCGTACCTCTCTTTGCAGATCCTTTCCGATCTCTCGTTGTTGTTGGGTTTCTTTCTCAAGTTGCTTTAAGCGATCTTGAAGTGCTTCTATTGCTCCCGGATTTGATGAGTTTTTGTCTCCGTTGGATTACGGAGCATCCTTCAATGTAGTGTCCGCGTTCTTGTGCGGCGTTTTGTTTTCTAGATCTGAATCGTGGTCGTTGTCATGGCCGTCCGCCATGGTGTTGGGATGACTTCCAGGTTCCCTGGCAACGGCGCCAATGTTCCAAGGGTTACCTGAAACTAGAGGTCGATCTCGGATGAGATCTTCTGTACTGGTCGGAGATGACGTGTCCGGCTGGCTAGTGGCGGCCGGAGCTGTTGTGTCCGACTTGTTGGACTTGCTGCACTGCTGATCCTTGGCCACCGGAGGGTGGGGGGTACCTGCAAGAGACTCCGATGCTTAAGTTAGCACGGGTATTAAGCAGGTTTTATGTAGAATCAGAGTATGAGTTATACCTGGGTGCTCCAGTGTATTTATAGTAGTGTGGAGTGACCTTTTTAGATAAGATAAGTTAGTTATCTTGTTCTTATCTTATCTTTGGGTGAGGTCAGCTTATCTTCAAGGGAACCGCCCTTATCTCTGTAGGCTCGGACTGCCTGTGGATTTGGGTCGTGTTCCTCTATTTGGGCCCTTTATTGGGCTTTCCTGTCGATTGGCCGAGCTCTTTAGAAGAAGAGGTCGGATAGTCTGACCTGAAGAGGTCAGTCGCTTTGTCGCCAATCATCCCGGGTCAGATAGCTCGACCCAAGGTATGAACAAGTCTCAACCTGGAGCACGTGGTGGCTAGCCACTGCTTTCTCCCAGGGAAACTCTTATCTCCGATAGTGGAAGTGCAACATTCACATTTATCAATGATTCAGCATATACATGCATTCAATCTCATCCATGAATCAACATCCATCTCAGCCATCCGGCTCACGGTTCAGTCAAGAACCAGCCAATATTCATATCATACACAGCCATTCTGGCTCACGGTTCAATCCAGAACCAACCAATATTTATAATCATACATAGCCATTCTGGCTCATAACAAAATAGCACTTCCACATTCAACATCATCAATTTATAAAATCGGCATTTAAGCCATAAATCACTTTTTCCCAAATCATTTCACTTTGAAATCAAGTTTCAACTCTTTTCAGCATTGGCTTTAAAGATCTCATTTCTCAAATCATCTCAGGCTCATAAGCCACTTTTACTCAAGGTAAATTCCCCTTTTAAAACCATGCCACTCTTGGCATCCTCTTTTCAAAACTTCCATAACCATGGAAAGTTAAAGATTCATCTTGAAACATTCAAAATCATCCATCCAACCATGGGATTTTATAACAAAGTTTTTCGGCAAGGTCCCAAGTCCTTAGGGGAGAATAGCATAAATCATTTCGCCAAATTCATTTAAAATCATTAAAACCTTGGCTTTCCGATTTCAGTAATAAAATAGGATCTAAGCCAAACCGAGTCACGTAATCATTTACTTCTTTCAAGCCGTTTCCTTTACTTAGGCAAAACCAACTTCAACCCCATGATAAATTCTAGAACGTTTCAACTGTTCAAAATTGTTTTAGTCTTGCAAGAATTCAGAGTTCAAAGAGTACTTAAAACCTTTCCCAAAACATTTCAAAATGAAACTTGTCAATAGACATTTATGTTCTTTTAACATCATTGAAACTCCTCTAATTGAAACCCTCAAGTCAAATTCAAAGGCATTGCCCTTGTCACATTTAAAACAGCTTTAAAACATAAGTTTCATCTAAATAACGTTCTCCTGAAAAAGATACAATACCTTTCTTAAAAAGCAAGACTAAATCACAATTCCCTCTTTAATAATTCATTTCAAAAGCATGAATCATCCTTTTCTTAATATTTCAACTAAAATAGTAGAAGCCTTCAGCTCATCATTTTTCCCAAACAACATTTCAATAAAGACTCAGATTTTATAGAAATTTCGGCAGCATCTCCCCTAAAACTTGGACTTTGCCACCCGGTCCGGGTCCCAACAAAACCATTCCACAATCTTTTTACAACAGCCCAGAATCCAAAATCAATTCAAAGGCAAGCCAAAATCCAACAGTTAATCTCAATACCATATTTCAAGAAAACCGTTTCAAAAATCAAATCATTATCAGCCGAATAAACTCATTTCTAAAGTTTCAAAGAAACGGTTCAGTAACAATCATTCATAAAAAACCAAATCATTTAAAGCAAGCCAGGCTAAATTCAAGAGTGGATTCTATTTTTCACATTCTCAATAAAATTAACTCAATTCAATTCTCAACGGATTAAACTCGATCTCAAAGCTTTAAAAGAATCAACTTGAAAAGCATTTCGTTTCACAAAACCACACAACAATTCAACCAACAGACGTTCATAATCAACCAATGCAAATCAAGCCATACATAAGGCCGATACAATCACTAAATACACATTCTCTCACATCAGTATCCATATGTAATAATTCCAATATATAAGAATATAGTTTTTGGAAGGCGCCCCTACCTCAAAACGCAAATCTATAACCCAAATGCCTCATCAAGTCCTTTCTGCCTCAACCTGAATTGACGGCAACCAAAACCTCAGCTTCCAGCCACTTTCGCAATAATCATATCAACACTATTCGCAACATATAATAATCAGGACTCGACCCCACGTTACCAAAACTCATATTCATTAACCAAACACAACGAAATACTAACGCGAGGCTTTCTGAAACATACTTACTTACCGAAGAAGGAACGGCTGAACCGAATAGCGACAGTCTCTTGAACCGGTTCGGCGGCAACCCGTCAGCCACCTCAAGCGACAGCGGCGACCGGACTCCGGCGTTGGTAACTGAAACCCACATACAGAGGCGATAAAGCTTCCGGAATCTTAAACGAATGAAAACCAAATTCAAAGCCCTTACCGGTAGAGTTTTCCGGCGACGGCAGAAGTAGCCAGAGGCTCCGGCGGTGGTCCCGGAAGTCACAGAACCACTCCCGGCGGTTAGTGCCACAGAGACGCAGCTCCCTTGCCCAGCAGCGGCACCCGCAGCGGCGAGCTCAGATGGTGGTGGACACAACCCTCCTCTTCCTTACTCGTTCCGATCTGCCTCTCTCCAGCAGTGACGCAGGTGGATTCCTTTCCCGTCACAGCACCCTTCGTGCGCCGTTTCCCCTGGTTCCCTTTCCCAGACGTGTTCTCTTCCCCAGCAGCGGCGAAACTACACATCCTCCCAGCCTCAGACGCGAGTTCTCCCTCTCCTTCACTCATCATGCTCGACGGCGACTACAACCCCTTTCAGAACAGCGACGGCGGCGAGGTGTGAAGCAGCGCCCTCTCCTCCTCTTCGCGGCGGCTTTATCGGTGACAACAGTAGCGCCGTTGGAGGACATGGAAGCAGTGGCGGCCGAACAAGAACGCGATGAGGTTGAGGACGAATGGCGGCGACGAACCGAGGTGGTGGCTCCCTGGACGACAGCGGCGCGGTAACAACTCGCAGGTCTGACGACGACGACGCGACGGCGGTGGTGAAGCCCGACGCGCCGGCGACGCTCCTCCCTCCTCTCTTCCTTCCTTCCTTCTCCATGTGTCCCTCACCCCACTTCCCTTTTTGTTTCGTTCTTTCCCTCTTCTGGTGGCTGGGTGTGTGTGTGTGTTTAGAGTAGAGAGGGTAGCAGCTGCGGCTGCTTGGGTCTTGGGGGCTAGGGCTTCATTTTTGAAACTTAGGGTTAGGGGTACTTTTGTAATTTCAAATAAAAGTAGGGGTAACATAATAATTAGGAATAAATTTTAATCCAACAAAATTAATGTATAGAAATACTATTTGCTCATCAATTTTACAAATTATTTTCAATAAAATGTCCCAACCAAATAATTAGAAATAATATACTTAATTTCTTCATTTTCTAAAATAGCAGTATTAATATTTAAAATATTAATTACTTAGTTCAAATCATATAAAATTCTTATTATTCATAACTATCAACTTTATACTTTAAATATAGAAAATAATCAATAATTATAAAATTAAATAATAATCATAACTCATCTCAAATTCAATAAATCAAAACTTGCCTTAATTATCTTTAATAAAATAATTTCTGAAATTAAGGCTATAAATAACTATAGGATTTGAGACTTGATGATAATAAGACTTTTCAAAAGTTCTGGGTCTTACAATATGAATTATAATAAATCGTGTGATATTTAAATATCTAATCAAATAAATTAGTTGATATAATTAATTTACTATAATAAATTATATTCAATGAATTATAAAAAATAAATTAAGAAACACGCTCAAAAGTAGTGACGGATCCAGAAATTTTAAATAGTAGAGGTAAACATATAGCATATAAAAATAATAAATTTTTTTTATAAATATATCAAAATATATAAAAAATAAATAATATAAAAATATTAAATATTAAATAATTTTTATGTAATCATTATCAATATTAATATATTGATAAATAATAATATGATTATTAATTTATCTTTCTGTAAATTAAATATAATAATAATAATAAATGAAATTAATCAAAATATAAATATATCTAACTGATATAACGAATTATAATTAATTAATTGGTATAAATTATAATAAATTATATGATATTTTAAAAAAATAAAATGAATAAGAAGAAAATAAAAAGAGATAGAAGAGATAAAAGACTACAATAAAATAAATTGAGTGTGAGAGTTTTATTTTTTTTTTTACAAATTTTATATCACATCCGTTTTAATAATAATAAATAAAAATACATCAACTTGATATCTAAGAGAAAATAATGAGATAAAATCATAACACAGTTCTAAAATAAAAGCTTAAATTAAACCATAATTAGGGGCGCAGGTACATATAACTAAAGGGGGCAATGCCCCAAAAATTTTAGTTTTTATTTAAAAAAAAATTAGTCTGGTCCCCTTTCTTTATTTCCCAGCTCCCTTTTCTCTTTTTGTTCCATAACTTTCCCAACCCCCCTCTTTTAATTCCTACAAAAACCCAGCCCAATAGCCTATTTCCAATCCCTTTTTTTATTTCCTAGCCCCTATCCCTTTTTTTATTTCCCAGCATACAATCAGTTTCCCCATCCCCTTTTTTTATTTCCCAGCGTACAACCAGTCTCTCCCTCTCTTCCTTCCCGCCTTGGCTTTCCAAAATTTAAGGTAACAACTTTTCTTATTCTTTTTCTTCTTTGTCTCTTTAATCTTCTTATCTTTTACGGTTTTACCTCTTTTACTCTTTTTTTTTTGTTTTTTGCAGATTAAAAAAAAGATAGTAGTTCAACAAGTTATTTTTCACTCCTCTTTCTCAAAAAAGATTTAATTTTTATTCTTTTTTATATATTTAGTTATTTACTTAATTAGTTAATTTATTATTATTTGTTAATTAAATTTATGTTATTATATGTTAGTTTGTATATTTAGTTTTTTTATTAGTTAACTATTTAATTACAATTTTATATTATTTATACTAGGATGTTAGTATTATTGTTCTGAATTTTAATATTTTATTTTAAATTGAAATATAATTTTTATATTTTATAAAGATTTAGACTGTAATTTACACTTTTTGCTAAATATATTTTTAATTATAGGAACTTATTTGGCCATTTGAATTATGAGTAAGTTCAAAACCATTGATACATTTTTTAAAAGAAAAGATCAAGAGAATGAAGATGCTTCTACTATTACTACATTGAATAGCTCAAAGCGTCCACGACTTCTTCCAAATCAACTGGATGTTTTTCGTTTGGAAAGAGATCCTGGAATGCGACCAATGATTTGGAAGTTTCCACCAAATAAAAGAGATAAAATCCGTCGAGCTTATATTAAAGTTGGGCTAAATCAACCAATTCTTGATAATTATCCATTTTCTGGTGATAAAAGTCATCGTCGCTTTCAAGCTTCATGGTTTAAATTGTTCCCATCTTGGTTAGAATATTCTATAGAAGATGATGCTATATATTATTTTTCGTGCTTTCTTTTTGCTAAGGAACCTTCAATCAATACGGGTTCAAATGCTTTTATTGAGAATGGTTTCAGGAATTGGAAGAAAGTAAATAGTGAAAAAGAATGTGCTCTTTTGAATCACATTGGCAAAGGTCCTAACTCATTCCATCATAAGGCGCTGAAATCATGTGATGATTTGATGAAACAATCACAACATATTGACAGACTTCTTCATAAGAAAACATCAGAAGAGATTGAAAAGAATCGAATTCAACTAGGAGCATCTATAGATTGCATTAGATGGTTGACATTTCAAGGTTGTGCATACAGAGGACATGATGAAAGCCAAAGTTCAAGCAACAGAGGTAACTTTTTGGAAATGTTGAAATTTTTGGGATCTTACAATGAAAGAGTGAAAAAAAATATTTTGGAAAATGCTCCAAAAAATGCTAAGTATACTTCAAATGATGTCCAAAAAGAGATTCTATATATTCTTGCTACTAAGGTGAGAAATTCAATTAGAGAAGAGATTGGAGATGCCAAATTTTGTATTATTGTTGATGAAGCTAGAGATGAATCTAAAAAAGAGCAAATGGCCATTGTTTTGAGATTTGTTACTCTAGATGGTTTTGTTAAAGAGAGATTCTTTGATCTTGTGCATGTCACTGAAACTTGTACAACAACTTTAAAGAAAGAATTGATTTCTGTCCTTTCTCATTATAATTTCCAAGTTGAAAATATTAGGGGTCAAGGGTATGATGGTGCTAGCAACATGCAGGGTGAGTGGAATGGTTTGCAAGTTTTGTTTCTTAAAGATTCTCCACAAGCATACTATGTGCATTATTTTGCTCATAGGTTACAATTAGCATTGGTGGCAGCTTCAAGAGAGGTACTTCAAATTCATGAATTTTTTACTCAATTAAACTCTATTGTCACTATTGTTAGTGCTTCTTCAAAAAGACATGATCAATTACAAGAAGATCAAGCAATTGAAAATGCAAACTTGGTTGCTCAAAATGAATTAGAAACAGGCAAAGGTGCGAATCAAATAAGCACTTTACAAAGAGCTGGGCATACTCGATGGAGCTCTCACTTTAATTCTATTTGCAGTTTGATAAAAATGTTTACTGCTACCAATATTGTTCTCAATAATATTATTGAAGACGGGACAACTTATGCACAAAGAGGTGAGGCTTATGGTGTTAAAATATTATTGTCATTTGAATTTGTTTTCACTTTGCACTTGATGAAAGAGATTATGGGAATCACTAGTGTTCTTTGCCAAGCACTGCAACAACAATCTCAAGATATTCTTAATGCAATGCATATTGTTTCTACATCAAAGTTACTTCTTCAACAATTAAGAGATGGTGGATGGTGCAATTTTCTTGCAAATGTTAAAGATTTTTGTGAAAAATATGAAATTGAAGTCCCTAATATGAGTGCACAATATGTTTTTGGAAGAGGTCAATCTCGTCAACCAAGTGTGACAGTTGAGCATCATTATCGAATAGATGTATTCTTGGCAACAATTGACTCTCAAATACAAGAGTTGAATAGTAGATTTAATGAGCAAACAATAGAGCTTTTGACTTTGAGTTGTGCTTTGGATCCTAAGGACAATTTCAAATCATTTAATATTGAAGAAATTACCAAGTTAGCAGAGAAGTTTTATCCCCTTGACTTTCCTTCTAATGAGCTAAATATTTTGAAATCTCAGTTGCAACATTATCAGCATGAGATATACCAAATCATTTGAAAGGCATTGGTACACTTTCTGAATTGTGCAACAAGTTGCAAGAAACGGTAAAATCAAGAACTTATCACATGGTTGATAGATTAATACATCTTGTTTTGACTCTATCAGTATCTACAGCAACAACAGAAAGAGCTTTTTCAGCAATGAAAATTATTAAGACAAGACTCCGAAGTAAGATGGCTGATGAATTTCTTGCAGACAATTTGGTCATCTATATAGAAAAAGAATTAGCAGCTATTTTCGACACAAATTCAATTATAGATGATTTTAAAAATAGAAAAAACGTCGAATAGCCTTTTCATGATACAAAATTGTAAGTGGTACTTTTTATATATTATTGTCTTACTTTGATTGAGATTATATATTTATTTTTTTAAATTTTATCAATAGAAATAGTAATATAAAATATAACACCACCCCCCTAAATAGTTAGCCTAGCTCCGCCCCTGACCATAATATCATTGCACAACACAAATTGAAAGTAATTTCACATTATAATATACCATACAAACAGGTAAATGACTTAAACTTAATTACGAAATTTTTTTTATTTATGCATACATGATAACACCATGGTCTATAAATGCTTCATGGATAACATATCATATATTGCTCTGAATGATGAGCACGGGAGTTGAAGAGTGTGTGGTGGTTTGTGTCCACGATAGTTGACTTCTTGCAACGACGCCTCATAGGAAGAAAATGAATTGTTGTAAAAGCTACCTAATGAAAGAGTAATTGGTAAATGAATGATATTTTCTTCTAGCATATATGGTCTTTTATAGTGGTAAAATAAAAATGGAAGGAATAAAATTTTATATTTTTATATTCAAAATAGAATTTGATATTTATCGTAATAAAATTAAATAACTAATCAGTTATAATTTATGTATTTAAATAAATAAAATAAATTAAATAAAAATATTTTTAGAATTAATAAAATCAGTTAGTTGATACAAATTTAGTATAATTGATTTTATTTGATTTATTGAATTCAAAAAAATAAATTAGGAAATAATTGATTGAATTAATTAGTTGATATAATTAATTTATTATAATTGATTGGATTTAATAAATTAAAAAAATAA
>NC_029792.2:124532478-124538714 GCF_000816755.2 Arachis ipaensis | reverse complement strand
ATTTATTTCTTTTAACTCATTAAATTTATTTTATTATAATAAATTAATTATATCAACTAATTGATTTGGTTAATTTTTTAAATATCATACAATTTATTATAATTTCTATCAATCAATTAATTGTAATTTAAATTGAATCATTATTTTGTTACGAAATTATTATTTTCTAATCTATTTATGAGCAATACATATAATAATTATAATCATAAATTAAGCTATTTTACATTAAATGACTTATATAATGGTCATCTCATTTATTATCATAAATGCTAAATTAAATAAGTCATTATTACTTTTGATTTAGAATTAAATGAGAATAAAACCAGAGATACTATTTTATTTAGTCTTTCGGGTTTAATGGGTGTGACACTCAAATATAAATAGTGACTTCCGAATTTTGGTCTCTAACACGTCAAAGCCAGGCCATCTCCGTAACTCTTTTTCCATGAAAGGAATTTCGATTCAACTCTATCAGGGATACAGAAGGTTTTCAAAGAACAAAGGAATGGTCTGAATTTGCACGAATTCTAAATGTTCGAACTTACGACGTTGTTTCAGTTCATTGTCGTTACGAGAATGACTCTAATCTATACGTGTCTAAGGACTAGAATAGATTAAATATTATTTAAGTAATTTATTTCTAATATTGGTATTTGATTAAATTAGTTTTAGAGAAATTTAAATTGTTGACTCAATTTATATATTACGACTATTCTTTTTGAATATATTATTTTTATATTTTTTAATATAAATTTTTTTCTGATTTTTAAGTTTATTTTCTTTCTCATTTTATATTTCAGATTAGTAATATAATTATTAAGAAAATTATATTTAAAAAAAGAAAAAATATTAAAAATCACTATTAAAAAAAAATAAAGATACGTGAAAAAAAGAAAAACGAAAAATTAAAACATCACTATTAGAAAAAAAAACTGTTAATATGCGTATGAATGGAGTCGGAATTGAGGAATATATATAGATATAAAAAATAAAAAATTATTGCATGATTGTAGAATAAAAAATAATCATATATACAAAACGAAATAATTATAACAAAAAAATAATTAATATATGTGATTTAGATGTTTTTAATAACCGGTAACATAGAGTTTAACAAAATATAATTCACATATTTTTTTTATTTATGTATATGTATAGAATTATTTATGTATATGTATATATCCTTGCACGCAAACAAAGATAGTGCGATTTTATAGATTTATAAGTGCTAATAGCCTTTATATTTAATTTGTTTTATAGTTTGATAATAACTAATATATTTATTGGTGGATTTAACTATTACTATATTATTTATGATCACATTCAGTATATTTGTCTAATTTTAAATATTTAAAATTTATAAGTTACAAAAGTTAAGTATCAAATAAAAAACATTAAAGAATTGATCATAATACAAATATGATAGTCATGATCACTATGCTAGTAACAGTTATACATATCTATTTAATGTACTAAAACTGGATTTTTCCCTAACTAATGAAGGTGAGATGTCGATCTCTCGTGACTCCGTTTTCCCTCCAAAATGAACTTTCCTATTCTCTATTCTAAATTATTTTATAAAAAATATCTTTAATATAATTATATTATAATCAATATTTAATGAATCACTACAAGAGAATCGGCAGATAGCAGCGGTTATTTGGCCGGTTAGCAGCGATTTTTAACTGCTACAGAAGAGATAGCAGCGGTTGTAAATTCGCTAGACGATAGCGTGCTGCTAAACGGTTAGCAGCGGTTAATAGTAACCGTTGGAATAACCGCTACAAGATGGTATTTTGCCGCGAAATGTTTTCGCGGCGGTTATAACCGCTACTAAACAGTAAACTAAGGTACTTGGAGATGGCAGCGGTTACTAACCACTGCAAAATTCCATTTTCTGAAAATCAGTTGTTCTAATATAACAGCGGACTTTTAACCGCTACTAAATGTATTATTGTGGTTTTTTTTGTTTAAATCCAAATT
Organism: Arachis ipaensis; assembly: GCF_000816755.2. NCBI lineage: Eukaryota > Viridiplantae > Streptophyta > Magnoliopsida > Fabales > Fabaceae > Arachis > Arachis ipaensis. The sequence goes on along the minus strand of NC_029792.2, from coordinate 124,536,731 downwards.
ATCATATATAATTGTTATTTTAATTCCTGTTACGTTCTTCCACTTCATAACCTGCTTTAATTTATTAAAACAACAAAAAACTAATGAAATTAAAAAACACAAAATAGTTGAAAAATATTTACACATGAAACAAACATCATAAGAGAAATTTGTCTTCAGTACATCAATGTCTGTAAACTAAAAATTAAAAACTCAAGTCATTAAACAACAAACAATAAAAAATTTTGTAAACTAGAAAATTAAAAAGTAAAAGGTCATTAAACAGCAAACAATAAAAAAGTGTTCAGATTCAAAGTTTTTCTAGCATAGCAAGTGAATCACAGAGACACGATGTGATTATAAAAAAGACCATGAACTGATTAATTTTATTATGATGTAGACGCGCTATCGAAACACGCATGTTGTTGAGTTGGATATTGCTTCAAAAGAGGAACTAAAGTATATAGAACGTTCTATTACAGAACTTCTTTCCAAGAAATCCGTCCAAACTACCAACGAAGGAGATGGTAATCCTGAATTTTGATTTTGTTTAGGTTTAAAGAGTGCGAACCCTTTTAAAGTATTTATTTTCTTAATTACTAGCTAATGACCTTGCTGTTATCATTGTCTTTTAAGTAGATTTATCTTGTTGTTTGCATGTTCATATTTTCAATGTCAGCTGAATATTCAGGCGAAATAGTTGATGACGCTCTAGATGGGGCAGACAGTGATTCAGAAGACGATTTAGATGCTATCTCCTCCGGTGGATATGACATCTCCAGTAATGTTGAGCTTGATAAGGTCACAGAAAAAGACAATCAAACTTTAAACACCCAGCATAGAGGAGATGACGTACATGCTGCAAAAAGGGGTTTCGATCTGAACAAGTTGCCATGGTTTGGAGATGACTTATCAGATCCTTTATCACGTCACTGTAGTGGATTTTTGACAGAGTTTTTCTGGCCAGGTCAATACGATGTTGATGAGAAATTTTGAGTCAATATTTCTTTGTCTACTTTAGTAATTCTGATTTTTATACACTATTGAACTTTGTTTTGAATTTATGAATTCGGATTTTCACTTGATTTCTTTGTTACCATTTATGATTGAATACAAACTCAAAATGCGCTGATAGTACAAGACAAAACCTGATTCGTAAATTTGTTTATTGTTATTGATTTATAATATTTTTTTAATTAATCAATTATTTTTTATGTAACACAAAATTGAAAATTTTTTTACTGATTTAAGTTAAAGTGTTTGAAACATGTTTATCAAAAATAAATACTAGCGGAAACTTGAATAGACATAAGAAGGCAATGTTTAAAGAAGCAATTTCAACTTAAAAATATATTGCAGCGGTTGAGAGAGAACCGCTGCAAAAAGCTCATCAAACACATTTTACCAGCAACATTTAGCAGCGGTTAAAGCAAAACCGCTGCAAAATGTTACGTTTTTAGTAGCCACATCCACATCTGTCGTGCTAACCGCTACCAAATTTTATTTAGCAGCAATTTTTAGAAACCGCTGCTAAATGTCCGCCGCAAACTGCCTGGTTTCTTGTAGTGCATATTATTATTTATCAATATATTAATATTGATAATGATTACATAAAAATTATTTAATATTTAATATTTAATATTTTTATATTATTTATTTTTTGTATATTTTGATATATTTATAAATATTTTTTATTATTTTTCTATGCTATATGTTTACCTCTACTATTTAAAATTTCTGGATCCGTCACTACTTTTGAGCGTGTTTCTTAATTTATTTTTTATAATTTATTGAATACAATTTATTACAGTAAATTTATTATATCAACTAATTGATTTGATTAGATATTTAAATATCACACGATTTATTATAATTCATATCAATCAAATAATTGTAATTTATTATATCAATTATTTTAATTCATTAATTTATAAGGTACATAATAGCATAGATGATTTGTTACTTATAATAATTAATGATTAAATACAGTAAATACAGATTAATTTAGTTAAAAAATGTTCTTCCAGGTGGCCGATGAAGAATTTCTACTGTTTCCGTTCATACCAGATTGATTCCTGAGATATTTATGCTTCAGAACCTGCACCCATAACTTCTATTATTAGATATTTAAATATCATACGATTTATTATAATTCATATCAATCAAATAAATATAATTTATTGTATCAATTATTTTAATTCATTAATTTATAAGGTACATAATAGCATAGATGATTTATTACTTATAATAATTAAATGCAATAAATACAGATTAATTTAGTTAAAAAATTATTGTCTCATATGTTTTCCTATTATTTTTTTAATTTATTAAATCCAATCAATTATAATAAATTAATTATATCAACTAATTAATTTAATTAATTATTTTCTAATTTATTTTTTTGAATTCAATAAATCAAATAAAATCAATTATACTAATTATTTGTATCAACTAACTTATTTGATTAATTCTTAAAAATATTTTTATTTAATTTATTTTATTTATTTAAATATATGAATTATAACTGATTAGTTATTTAATTTTATTACGATAAATATCAAATTCTATTCCGAATATAAAAATATAAAATTTTATTCCTTCCATTTTTATTTTACCACTATAAAAGACCATATATGCTAGAAGAAAATATCATTCATTTACCAATTACTCTTTTATTAGGTAGCTTTTACAACAATTTATTTTATTTCTATGAGGCGTCGTTGCAAGAAGTCAACTATCGTGGACACAAATCACCACACACTCTTCAACTCCCGTGCTCATCATTCAGAGCAATATATGATATGTTATCCATGAAGCATTTATAGACTATGGTGTTATCATGTATGCATAAATAAAAAAAATTCTGTAATTAAGCTTAAGTCATTTACCTGTTTGTGTGGTATATTATAGTGTGAAATTACTTTCAATTTGTGTTGTGTAATGATATTATGGTTTAATTTAAGCTTTTGTTTTAGAACTGTGTTATGATTTTATCTCATCATTTTCTCTTAAATATCAAGTTGATGTATTTTTGTTTATTATTATTGAAACGGGTGTGATATAAAATTTGTAAAAAAAAAAAATAAAACTCTCACACTTAATTTATTTTATTGTAGTCTTTTATCTCTTCTATTTCTTTTTATTTTTTTCTTATTCATTTTATTTTTTTTAAATATCATATAATTTATTATAATTTATACCAATTAATTAATTATAATTCATTATATCAGTTAGTTTAATTCATTAATTTATAATATGCATGATAAAATAGATTATTTGTTACTTATACGTTTATTCTTCTAAATTTTCATGTTTTAATATTAAATATAAAATTAATACGTACAAAAATTTTTTAACTTTTAAATTAATACGAATTATTGTAAATAATACTTATTTATGGCATAAACAAAAAAATACAAAATCTTAAGTTTAGCATATAAAAATTTAGGAACATGTTATATGTACAAATATAATTGCATAGTGTTATTTTTTTTTTAATGGTGTAGACCAACAACTCTAATTTTATTTCACGGTCAAATTTAAAAAAAAAAAGTCGTAATTTTAAAGGTAGTCAGAAAAAAACAACAAAATTAATAAAAAAATAGTTAACTTATATTATTCTATTAATTTATTTAATATATTAAATTATTTTTATTTATATTAAGATTAATTTTAAATATTTTAAAATAAAAAGTATAATTAATTATAATTTGCATCTTAAATTATGTTGAGTACATGATATTCTATTGTGCTGCTAAAAGTAAAAATGAGATAACAAATATAATTTTATCTCTTAATTCAGTATATTTATTTATATTTTATACTTTTTTTACGATTAATTTTGTACGGTATTGGTATATTAAATAAAAATACTTGTTATAATAACAAAAAATAAAATAAAATTTAAATCAATAATTTTATATTTTTTTCAATTTTATTTTGGATTTTAATTTATTACTAAAAGGTAGTGAAATTCTATTGATATTGAAATAAAGTTGCAAAAAGGTCCATAGGGTAGAATAAGTAAAATAACGTGATACCCACATTACAACATCCAAATGAAACAACCTAATATCTAAAATGTTTATCTTTCTCTTTCTCGCCGTCTATTATATTATCGATTCTATTATATAAAAATTAATTTTTTAAATTTAATGATAGAGTCAGCGTAGCATGTTTCTGAGAGTGTTTCTTAATTTATTTTGTTTAACTCATTAAATACAATTCATTATGATGCATTAATTATATCAACTAATTGATTTGATTAGATATTT
>NC_029792.2:124524414-124532105 GCF_000816755.2 Arachis ipaensis | reverse complement strand
CATATTAATTCTATCATATAATAATATATTTTTCTCCTATGTTAATCAAAGAATTTCAATAGTTATTAACTACATCTAATAGAATGACTGAGAAGTGAGAACTACAACAAGTTAAACCCAGATTCAAAATGCTTAAACGAATGAAAGAAAACAGTGGATATATGATTAGAGAAAAATATATAATAACGAGAAATATACTAAAACTGGATTTTTCCTCCAACTAATAAAAGTGAGGTGTCAATTTCTCATGAATTCATTTTTCCTCTAAAATGAAATCACTATTTTCTCTTCTAAATTTATTTTAGAAAAATATTTTTATTATAATTATATTACAATATTACAATTATATTACAAGTAGCATTTAATGAATAATGCATAATTATAGTAATTCAGAAAAATAAAATAAAGTCCAGTAATTTATCTTTCGACTGCACACGTATGTAGAATAACTTTTAAGAAGGAGCCACGTATAGTAAATACGGTCGATGATTGTAAAACTGTATACTAACATTGATATAATATTATTTCAGGTATATGTTTTGCAGGTATCAAAGAAAAGTGTTGAGTTATTTTTTAGTGGGTTTAAATTATTTATTATTTATTAGAGAATTTTGTGCATTAGAATTCTCTAATAATTTATTATTGAGCTTATTTTGATATATTCTTAATTGACAGTAAAATAACATATAAAAAATTGTTGGTGAGTCTAAGTATTACTAGATTATTTATGGTCACATTGAGTATATATGTTTGATTTATTGAAAAAAGTAAATTACTAAAATTAATTAATAACTATTTTAGAGTTAATACATTTAATACTAGATTAAGAAAAAATAAACAATACATAATATGTTACCATTCTTCCAATAAATTTGTCCACTTTTGATGTTTTGTGTAATTATATATTTATTGTCTATTAAGTATATTGGTATCATAAAATTCGATATATAAACATAAATGATTTGATCTTATTCTTTAGTATTGCATGAATATAAAAACTTGTGATTTTGATCAACAAATTATTTTAGTTTAGATTTGATTAGATTGAATTGGATCGGCCGTTTGTGATTTTGATATTGGATTGAAGGCGGGCCAAAGATCCATGGAGATGTTAATGATGATATTGAAACATGAAAACCCTAAATATAAATAGAATAGAATAGAACAGAACCGTGGAATAGATGGACAAAGACATGCAGATCGAGAATAATGATGCCAAGAGGAATGCGTCGAGAGGGCTGGAACTGGTCAATTGCCCCGCGGCAAGAACGCGGCAGCTGGCAGACCTTTCGGAAGAGTTGATAATGGAAATCTTGCTGAGGCTTCCGGCAAGGAGGCTTGTTTACCTAAGGAGGGTGTGCAGGTCATGGAGAAACCTAATTTCCTCCCCTGACTTCACCCGCAACCACCTTCATCGTTCATGCTCATGTGATCCAAGCTTGACTCCGCTGCGGATTGCTCATTACCCTCACAATGGTTGGAATAGAGAGATCAAATTTTTCTCCGTGCAGTCAATGTTGGACAATCCTTCTGAACCTACTAAAGCCGCTCGCTTCAGTGAGGGAGGCTACTACAGAATCGTTGGTTCTTGCCATGGATTGTTATGCTTCTTTGGTAGTTATGCTAACCACGACATGCACGCCATCTTGTGGAACCCCTGTACCGGATTCATATTTGAATCGCCGGAAATCAGCGGTGAAGCCTGCTTTTCTGGCTTTGGTTACGACCATCTCAGTGACACCTACAAATTTTATGCAACGATAATAAGGAAGAAAATGCCATATGGTGTTGAATCTAGTGCCAGAATTTATACATTTGGACCAACTTCGTCTTGGAGAAGAATTGATGATATCCCATCTAGCCTACTCAGTGCCCCAAAACAACAACCTTGGAATAAGGTGGATAATAAGATAGGGGTATTTTTTAATAGTAGCAAAGCATGCACTATTAATTGGGATGCTTATAATGTGATTGTTTATTTTGACATGGGTATAGAGACTTATGGTCATTTTCCCCTACCCGATAGGGAGTTAGATGAACTATCCACCTGCGCCAACTTATGTGTCTTGAGAAACTGTCTTTCCGTTTGTTATGAGCATATGAAAACACAAAGCTGGATTGTGTGGCAGATGAAGGAATACGGAGAAGCACAATCTTGGAATAAATTGGTAACGATTCCCTTTCATCCGCGAGTGCGTTATTTAAATAGAGCTCTTACTTTACAACCTCTCTACATCTCAGAAAGTGATGTGCTTTTGGCCATTTCTCCATTTTTCACAATAGTTCTCTGCAACTTAAACGATGGCAACATAAATTTTACTGTGAATGATATTTCTGGAGAAGTAGATTGTAAGATGGCTTTTATCTATCATCAAAGCTTAGTTTCACCAAATGGTCTTCAACGCAACTCATCCAAAATGCCGCTGTACTTCTACATAGCCAAACCCAGTTTTAGTTTCTCTCGGTGAAGCCTTTCTCGCACTACCAACTTTGTTATTAATGTTATCAAATTTATTTATCTCAGTACTATATTTATGTTTCAATTGGAATTTACTGCTTTAAGATAATTCGTTTGATCTTTTTCCTTTTCTAGTTAAATCATTCTTCCAACACTTTGTGCACTGATGAGAAATTGTACTTGCTCTTGGTATCATTATTCCTCTTTACAAATCATCGATCGTAATAATTTTAAATTAATATACCACTGTTTCGTGGAGAAATAGGAATGCCCATGATGGATTTGAAGAAATGACCATCATTTACTGGCTTCAGATTGTTAATTTAAGGTGAAATAGAATAGTTCCATAAGTATCATAGGTAAAAATTAGTATAAAGTAGTACCTTGGTGATTTCTGACAACAAATCCAAACTATCAGAAAATATTTGTTGGTAATAGCAAAGCAGTAAAATGATATATGGTCTGTTCTCTATCACTAGTGATTCTGTTTTTCTTGTTTGTGGCAATGTGTAAATATATAAGCAATGTGTAATGCCTTTTTGGAACAACCGCTATACTTGAATGTTGTTCAGTTGTTCTTATTCACTTGGTTTAATCGGTTATTTATTTATCCACGAAAATTAAGTGATGATTAAGTGCAAATCAAATCATAATGCGGGTATAATGATGATTTAATATTAGGTTCTCTTTAGGTACAAATATTATTATTAGTTCAATGAACTTATCTTGCTAAAACGAAGCTAAACCAGATTATCTTGTGTTTTGTCTCTGTCTTGGAAGTTGGAACACCGTTTCCTCTTGCCTGTTAACAGGGGAAGGGGAAATTTTTGGTAGTAGCAGAGTATGCACTATTAATTGGAGTGTTTATCATGTGGTTGCTTATTTTGATTTGAGTAGAGAGATTTATGGTCATTTTTCCCTCCCTGATATGAATTTAGATGACTATCTTCACTGTACTACTTGTGGTGATCGATTAAGTAATGTTATGCTCATGCATTCAAGATTCTTAGGCTTTAGAATAAAAACACTCCATTATGTTAAATTGTTTATGACTGATTGTATTCAAGATTATTGTTGTTTGGAATAAAAAGAAAGGAATAGATTAATGTATTATGTCTTCATCCTTTTAAACTTGTCTATTTTTTTCCATTCATGTCCGGCCAACATTTATTAAGTTCGCTTATTAAACTCAGTATGAGTAACATATACAAAATTGGTGACAAGGCTGTTTAGACTTTAGAGAAGGGTCCGTGTGCCAGAATAATTAATGACCATTCATTCATGGGAAACAATGACATGCAAATATGGAATCTTCAAGTTGCGAATGTCTCATGAGATTTCGAAGCATTATACAGAGGTCTGTTCAGATACTGCATTAAAGTTGTAGAAAAGCAGCTTTTATTTTTATGCTATTCCTTCATCCAATTTATTCACTTATTTTCCTATGCTTTTTCAGATCTGGTCTACATTATTAGAGTTAATTAGGGGGTTGAAGAACATATCTAAATTATTCAGTTGTTTTGTATTTTGTTATTCTGTTTTGTGCTTATTGTGTTTCGGAGTGCTTAGTTGCCAATCTTTAAACACATGCATCTTATGTCTCTATTTTTCTCCCCGAAGATTATCGAAAAAAAAAAAGATGAATGAAGAAAAACGCTCTCAATCTGGTTGCCATAAACATCTAATCATTGCCATGTGTGGTGAACATTGCAAGTTTGCAACAAAAAAAGAGTGGCAGGAATTGTTCAGTTCCTCCTCTTATTTAATCTTATAAGATATCTTCAATACTGTTACAATATTAATAACTTACAATTTATTATCAATTTTCATGATTTTAGTCCTAATAATATTTAACCACTTATATATTAAGTGAATTTTTTCACCTTCTAAAAAATTTTACTATAACAAAATCATTCTCACTATTTAAACTAAAATTGAATGTGAACCACTTAAAGAGGGTTTTGTTACTCATCCTTACAACTACAAAAGTTCAAGATAGTTAATAATAATAAATAGCATCTCTATAATTATTTTTAATATGTAATTAGTCTTACTTTATTTGTGTTATTTTGTGCATGCAGGGATTCAAGTAATAATAAAAGTGCCTTTGCCTATTCATCAACACAACAAACAACACATAGGTTTATATATTTGTGGAGTACAGAGGAGGAAAGTGTTACTTTATTGAAAAGTAGTAGTAATGAGAAATCTAGTAGTATTGGTTGGAAATTCAAAAAAATTAAAACACTAACTAACTAGCTAGCTTTTGTTAATTATTATTATCAATTAATTTTAATTCTTCTCTGATATCCTCTTCATGTTTTTGGTTTGGTAAGCAATAAAACTAAGCAAGCAATAAAATAAAGCACTTGCATTTATTGACTAGCCACATTAGCTTATTAATTATATATGATATATACTAGCGCTATCTTTGTATTGAAAAAAAAGCATATAGATTTTGTTTATTATGGTTATGAACGGTTTTACAATTTTGATTTATAATTTTGAATTGCTGATACATGTTGCAGAGAAGTATAAAAGAAAAGCCAAGAGTAATTGGAATGTCTTCTACAAATATCCCAAGGACAAAATATAGAGTTATTTGTTTATTATGTTTTATTTAGTTGATCTTAGATAAAATATTATTTTTTAATTAGTATTAATTATAAGCATTTTTTCATTAATTTTATTATTTTCGGAATTATAAGCATTTCAGAATCCAAAGGTATCTGGTTTGCACCACCATTTTAGTTGTAAAGGAGGTGCTAGAAGCTCAAACTCAGAATGTTCTCTTACAGGGCATTTTCACTCTTCATGTCCATTCCTATCATGGCTTAAGTGAGACTTTTTTTTATTTTTTTATTGTTAATTTTTATTGATTATGCTATATATTTGTAGAATTATCAAGAATTCTCATTATCTTATTTTATAAAAATAAATAGTTAAATATTATGATGGAATCTAGAAGTTAAATAAATAAATTAAGTACTAGAAATATTTAAGATGAGTATCTAAAAATATATTTAGTTAATATCTAAAAATATTTAAGATTTAGAATTATCTAGAATCAATTTATGTAGCCTATAAATACATTTGAATGATTACCTTAAGCTGGTTGCTCAATTGAAACTTTAAAGAAGCAGAGAAATAGAGACAAGTGAAATATGGAGAAGAGGAAGAATACCAGCGGCAACTCGAAGGAGAAAATAGATCTGAAAACAATGGCTCGATTTAGAAACTTTCGACCGCAGAAATTACAGCGGCAACGATGGCGAAAATTGCGGCGGCAACGATGGCGGAAACTACAGCAGCAACCGTAGCTATAGAGCAACCAGATCTAAAACCATAATGTTGATAGAGGAGGTGACTCGATTTATGAGTTTCCTACGACAACTGTGACGGCAATGGCAACAGAACTGGCGACTGCAACGGTGGCGGACCGGCGACTACAATAACAGCTACATCGACAGTAGAAAACCTAGGGTTTTGTCGATCGTCATTCTCTTCTCTTCTCTCATACTCAGTGAATGAGTTTTGAAAACTCAATAGTCAATAGGACGTAGTAGAATAGGATTTTTTTTTAGGGTTAAAGTTTAAATTTTATAAATTAACCATTAAGGAGAGTTTTATAAATTGCCATAAATAAAGTGTATTTTAAAAGTTTTTAAAAATTTCTACTAAAAAATTGCCTCAATTAAATATAAATCTTATAGTGTTTTATGTCTTGCATTTTATGATCTCCTTATTATTTGAGTTATGGCTCAAACTTGATGTTATGTTTATTTGTTAAATTGCTACTATATTTACTACATTAATTGAATATTTTATGACTAGAAAATTACTTATATAGACTAGATTTTATAATTTATTATATTTGTAATTTTTTTTTGCATATTTTTTTGTACATATATATACATTTTATAGGTAATCTGCTATTCCAATCATTTTTTGCAACGCCATCCACCGTAAAATTATGGCGAATTTTGGTTTACCGCTATGAATCGCCATCCACAATAAAAAATTATGTTTAGTACTATAAAACTTATTTCAATGCCATTTTAATATAATTATTGACTTTCTATTCTTATAGTTATTAACAATTCAAATAAAGTAATACTCTAAAACTTGCTTCATTATCTATTTTAAAATAATTATAAATATTTTATTTTTTAATTATTTTTTAGTTTATTTATCATTCATTTTCAATCAATTATATCAATGTGCAAATAAATTAAATTAAATACATTAATATTACGATAACTTTTTAATTTGAAATTAACTTATTATATTTAAATTAGTATTTTTTTTGTTAAAAATAATTATTAGAACAAAAAACAAATATATATATTAGACCAATTTTTTTTTAAATACCAAGATACAAAAAAACAATATTAAAAAATCTCAAACAAAAAATGGTGAAATATAAAATAATAGGAACAACACAATAAAAATTTATTCAATATTCAAGTGTATTATCTTCAAATTTTTCCAAAATGCTAATTTTTATTTACCTAATTCTTCAATCCATTTTTTTCTTAGTTCAAGGCGTTATTTATTTATTTATTTTACAAAAAATAAGAGATTCGGACCCGCAACCTCTTAATTGAGTATGGAGAGATTATGCCATTTGAGTTATAACTTATTAACTTAATTCAAGGCGTTAGCTATTATAATAAGTATGTAAATTTATCCATTCTTTAATTAAGAAGGGTGGTACTATTTTAAATGTCTTTTGTTAAAATATTTTAGTTAACATAAATCTAAGATAATATTTGAATAAAAAAAATTAATATATTAAACTAAATAAAATAACCATCAAATAATTATATTTTTTTTTCAAAATTTTACAGTTATCCACAATGATGATAAATTTATTGGCCAAAATAATTTACAATATTTTGTTCCTATTTCATCAAGATAGATAATAAAAATTTTATTAAAAGAAGATAAGATACAATTTATAGTTACTCTTTATGTATAAGCAGTGCTATATATAATTATTCATGATCTGTACAAAAAGGGAGGTAAGTTAAAAAGACAAAGAAGAGACACAAAATAGTTTTCATCTATGTTTTTTCATCATTGTATCCCCTAAATTAGAAAAGAAATTAAGTACGTAAAGAATATAATTTAAATATTAAAAAGACTCAATATATGAAGAGTTGTGGTAAATTAACTTGTATAAAATAAAAAAGATAAAATTTATAATAAAAATTATAAAACTTAAATAATA
>NC_029792.2:124446484-124523915 GCF_000816755.2 Arachis ipaensis | reverse complement strand
TTTATCTATAATTTTAAATTAAAATGTTTAATTACAAAGAATTTATAATTTGAAAAATAAAATAGTGTTCTTAAAATCAATTATATTGATTAAATTTAGTTTTAAATTAAAACTCTACTCAAACCCTAAATTTCCAATTTCAAACCCTAATTTTAATAACCCTAACCCCCTCCTATCCAACCCAGACACACATACCCTTCTAACCTGTCAACTTCTTGGTGAGCCACGCTCACCCTCCCTCATGACTCACTCACCACGCCATTTTTCTTTCCCTTTACCCCACACCCACACACATGTACAGAGATGAATTAAGAGAAAGAGAGAAAGGGAAAACGAAAAACAGAAGCAAAGAGATCCGAGAGTGAGAGCTGGCGACGGGAGGTAGAGGAGAGGCGAGGGGCTGTCCCGCGCCGGCGTCGCGCCTCACCGTCTGTGAAGCCATGCGTCTTCGTCTCCCCACCACCGAATCATCGTGCCACCATCCCCGTTGGGCTGCTGTGCCGCCATCGATGCAAGAAACCGCGCGCGAGAGAGGGAGGAGTCGTCGAGGAAGAAGAGGTAGCACAGAGGAGGGAAGCGTTGCTGCCTGCGCCGCTGCCTTGCCTCCATCGCCGCTGGAGCTTCATTGTCGCCGCCGTGGTTGTCGCGGTGTGCGGGCTTCGCGAAGAGAGAGAGACGAACGTGAAGGGCCAGGGTAGGAGCGAGGCCCTATTCCGCGCCTTTATGCCGTCAAACAACCACTGCCACTGCTAGGGTTTGACTCCGTCATGTCCTGCTGCCACCGGAGTTAGCCGCTATTAGAGCTATTGTTCTGCCATCGTCAAACTTGAAAGAAGACGTCATTGCTGTTGTTGCCGGTAGCACTATTACTATTCTGGTTCTGGTTTATTCTTTTATTTAATTCTGTTCCATTTACACACTTCAATTTGTCACTGCCATGCTTGTGAACGATTTGATTTAGTATATTCCTTGTCCTAAATTTCCAGAGTTGTGTTTGCTCTTGATTTCTATTCAATTCGAATCCTTTGTTCTGGTGCAACCATCGTCGCTGCCTTAGAAAATTGACACTGCTGCTGTTCTGGTTATGTTGGAATGCCGCCGCTGCTGCAAATTTAGAACCAAAGAGGGTTTGTCATGTTTAATTTCTGAGTTCGACTAGCTGAGGTAGGGGATTTGTTTTAAAAACTAGTATTAAACCCGTGCCATGCACGGGCTTATATTTAATTTTGACATGTTAAATTAAAAATAATATTTTATAATTATAAATTTTTTGAATTTAGTATAACACGATCATCATTATTATATAATAAACGTACTGAATATGCTGTTTTATCTTTATTCAAAGTAAAAAGTAAATAGAAGAGTTTAAAATTCATAATATTTTTGAACCAAAAGGATGGAGACATGAAAAAAATAAAAACATATATAACTGTAATAATAGCATGTCAATTTTACACTAAATTTTATATCAAAAGGCTAATAAAAATTTATTGACAACCTAGTATCTTACTAACTTCATTAGAAAAGCGATTGGCATATGATGTTGTGCTCCTTGTTACACATTTCATCTCAAATCTGAAAATAGAATTATAGATAAATTTGTTATATCTATAGTAAATATTTATACAAAAATGTAAATCATAACATGCTATTAAAATGAAAATAATATTATTCTTACCTAAATATTATTAAAAACTTCTTTGAATACGACATTTATTGTTGATGACTTTGGATTGCCGTCTTCGTCTAGAATTAAAACCCTGAGGCCACTGCGACTGTTAACTCTTGACAAAGCAACATAAAGTTGTCCATAGGTGAATACTAATTTTGACAAGTAAAGTCCTACATGTGATAATGATTGACCCTGACTCTTGTTAATGGTCATTGCAAAGCATACTGTTAATGAAAATTGTCTCCGTTGAAACTTAAATGGCAACCCTGAATTTGAAGGGATCAAGTTCATTCTTGGAATGTACACTTTATCTCCAATATTTCTACCGGTCACTACCGTCGCTCCAATTACGTTGCTGCCAAGTTCGTTAACTATTAATCTTGTCCCATTGCATAAACCTGAAGTCTGGTCTATGTTTCGCAGTAGCATTACAGTGACCCCTGGCTTCAAAGTCAACTTGTGATTGGGTAGTCCCGAACATTTGATGTCATTTAGGAACTCTGGTGTGAACCACTCTTGTTGTACATCTTCGTTCTCATCAGCTTGACATGTTGTATCAGAACTCAAATACTCATTTTCCATCCCTGAAAAGATTGTCAAGACAAAATTGTTTACCTTCTCGACATTCTCAAGCGTGGGTGCAAGAATTGCCCTACTCTAAAAATAAATGTAATCTGACATGTTTTACAACAAATTTAGATATGCAAAGTCTACCAAATGAAAGAGAGGGTCATCAGTAGTTATAATCAATAGATCATCTGGAATTTTAATTTCTGATTCATCACCAACAATAGAACCAATATTTCCATTTCCAACATCAAGTATCCAATTAGCAAATCTCTTCATTTCACCTTCATCTTGATCTAAAGAAGATATTAGAAGCCTTATGTTCATATGCAGTTTCAGAACCTTACAAAACGACCACATATGGGATGAGTTAATAGGTAATGTCAATATATCGTGTCTACTCCCTTTCAGAATCACCGAACGTATCTGTCTGAAATCACCTCCTAGAACAACAACCTTACCACCAAATGGTTGATGTGTCTTATGTTGATCGGTAACTGACATAAGATCTCTGAGCGTCCGATCAAGTGCTTCAAAGCACATTTTATTGAGCATTGGAGCTTCATCCCAAATTATTAAGCTACTTTGGATGAGCAGCTCAACCTTCAAACTTCCATGCTTGATATTGCAAATAGATTCACAGTAATTGTAATGGGTATTGAAAATCTAGAATGAGCCATTCTGCCACCAGGTAGGAGTAAAGACGCAATTCCACTGGATGCGACATTTAAAACAATCTTTCTTCTAGACCGAATAGCAGAAGAAAGTCCATTCCAAATAAATATCTTACCACACCCACTATGCCCATAAAGGAAGTAAAAACCACCAGAGTCTGTAATAACAGCATTGAGTATCTCATCGAATACTAACCTTTGCTGATGAGTCATCTTTTGTTCCGTATATAAGTTTGTATGAGTCAAGTCATTTGTGTCATATGCTAACTCCTCCTCTATTAGTTTATTTTGAAAAAGGCGAACATCAGACATCTCAGGATATGGCATTGATTGATAGTCTCTTAAAGATCTTGCATTGCTTTTGAGTATCTTCTCAATCTCAATAAGGTAGAGATTTTTCAATTCGTCATCAATCATGTTTAGTCCTAGCAAAAGCATATGGTGGTTTTATGAAATATTTAATAAGTAATTTCAAAATAAAACTATTAATATTATTAATAAAAATAAAAATAATAAGAGAATACAATCTTGATATATAAAAAAAGATATAGTAAAATACCTTTATTTTTCAAAACTTTTCTCCTCTCATATAGTATTCCATCAGCTAATAATGTCCAAGTTGCATTCTAAATACGCTCTGGGTTGCTAATGCTATTAGATATCAGTAGCATCGCAAATAATTTTTTCAATTGATGACCAGATGCAAGTTCAGCTACCTCATTAATAGTTGTAATGAATTCTCTATCATTGCACAATAGTCCCATGAAATAGTAAGCATCTTGGAAGTTAGAATATGTAATTCCATTAACTGTCCTAATAGACTCATATGCTGTGCAACCTCTCTGAACAGCTAACAAAATTCTCATATAATAAATATCACCTGTACTCGATGGAACATAGTTTAACCTCCCGATAGAATACCCTCTTTTGCGTGGATGTCATTCCCTTGCTTCTCTATCATAAACAAATTGATTTGAAAACTCAGCATATGTCAAAATTTGATCTGATTCAAATTTTTTATTGACCTCCATCCATGCTGAGAATATCGTACATTTTTCTTCCTCTTCTTCCACGATTTTCTCAAGATCATCATCGACTTTAAAGATGATATTTTGCTCTCCAGGTAAATGAAAGGTTAATCTCATCACTGAAGGCCAATCTAATTCGATTTGTGTGCTCCAATAAATCTATAATAATTATATAGCATATACCAAAGATTGTTTTTAATAGACCAATTGAAAAATTAAATGTTTGGTCTTTAAGTAGTAAAAGCATATTAATATACACTGACTTTGTAACTGGTCGATATTGTTTGATGTTTGTTGAAGCTGTTGTTGACTTATCTGATGACATGGGCTATCATATGCTTCACGTGTGATACCCGAATTACTAACACTATTAATATTGGAACATTGTTCTTTTTCACCTACAGAGTGTGGATTAGTAGTTGGAGACCTTGGTCGATATGGTATTGGGTTATTACCTAATAAGATAATTCGAGACATTAGTTTTGAACAAATTTTCTGTTAAAGTTTATAATTGAATAATAGTAGGAAAATTAAAGTACATAAAGTGAATGCATATTCACATAAGCAAGTTTTAAAAAAATTCATCCAAAAATCAACCATACTGCTATTTGTAATGTCCGACAATACCAATTTAAAATGCACACCATTAAAACTATCACTCGGATTTCCTGTAATTTTTTTATAAATAAATTTAGTAAAATATTACGAAGACAATATAAACTAATAATTTATTACTTGTCAATAGCTAAATAATATATAGAAAATATTGTATTTTATGGAATTTTCTTTGGCCAAAATATCCATGACCCACCATGCACATTTGCTCATTCTTCTCTGTTCCTATTCCATAAAAAATTCTAAATCAATAATTATGTTTTGTTACATATTTATATCCATATAGTTCTCATTTTCTCTTTATTTTTTTCTAACCATTTCACCAACTATCCTGTTTGAATTTAACCTCTTCACTCCTCTGCAATCTGTATCTCTACTCAATAAATAAATAACTAAATAGTCAGTTTAACTTCAATGGCACTTTTAATTTTCTTTTCATTCTCATTTATTTAGTTACGTAAATATATTTTACAAAAAATAATATATATTTTTTCACAAAAATTTCTTTTTTAAAATAAATATAAGTTTAATCTCACAGTCAATAAATTCAACTAATAGTTAAAATATTTTTTTATTTCTTTAAATAAAAAAATTAAAAATGAATAGCTTATAATTAAAAAGAGAGAAAAAGATGAAAGTACCTTTATTGTTGTACAGAGACAATCTAAAAAATAACAATGTAAATGGAATAAAGAGAAAATTTATAAATGTGACAAATAAAAAAAATTAAATTTAAAATCGAAACGGTTAAGAAGTCACTTAATTAGGAATTAGTATTAGAATTTTAAATTTCAAATTTTTAAATAGAGTTTACTAATTAGCTAGTACAAATTTTAAATTTTTAAATAAAATTTTCTAATTAAACGTTCGTTGTTCATCGAGAATATAGGAATTTGTTAATTTAAAAATGATTTTATTAGTTTCGTCATAAATAGTGTCAATCCTATTATTTGTCGATAAAAATAAATAAAATTAAATAGAATCTAAAAATTAATAACCTTATAAATTACGTAAATTTAGAAAAAAATATTTAAAAAGAGAAAAAAATGAAAGTACTTCTATTGTGCAGAAACAATTTAAAAGATAACAATGTAAATTGAGTAAAGAGAAAATTTATAATTGTGACAAGTAAAAAAAATTTAAATTTAAAAATCGAAACGGTTAAGAAGTCACTTAATTAGGAATTAGTATTAGAATTTCAAATTTTAAAATTTTAAATAGAATTTTCTAATTAGTTAGTACAAATTTTAAATTTTTAAATAAAATTTTCTAAATTAATTCAATTTTGTCAGAACAACATTAGAAACAGAATTAAATATAGAAAAATATCAAATTAAATTTTTTTAAATAGTATAAATAATCTCACATTTTAATAAGACTGGTAATTCTATTTAATTTAATATAATCTTTTGTAATTAGCATAGTAGCTTATAAATTATATAAAATTTTAAAAATTATTCTCAAACCCAATTGCTTACTTAAAAATTAAAAAAAAAGTTTATTTGAATTTAAATTTAAAATTTTAAACATAATACTTTAATTAAAAATTATAATTAGATTTTCTTTTTAAAATAAGTACACATTAAAAATCAATAACCAACTTAATTGTATCAACGATAATTCATATGAGAAATTTATAACTTTAGGACATTAAATACTAAATTAGAAATTAACAAAATATCAACGATATGAATCGAATTAAAAATAAAACCATAAGTAATAACCAAATAACTTCAATTTATATTTAAATAAATTCTAAATTCCAAACATAAAAATCCAAAAGAACAAAAAGAAAAATAATAACTCAATAAAAGATAATGTTTCCACTAAAACAAACATATACTTGGTATTATTCTATTAGATATACTCTAAAAGAGATTCTAAAACATGTGCATCCAAATTCTCAAGTTTCATTCTCAATCTTGATCTTCTTGCAAATTGAGATATCTCCTTGCACCTTCGAATCTTCCGATTCCGAGGATAGTCGCTTGGTTGGTGTAATAGCATTTTCCAACACTTCGGATTCATCATTGTCCGCAACTTCATTGGAGAATTCAAGCAACAAATTCTATACAAAATACTACGTTAAATTAAAGACTTCCTTTTCACCTTTAATTTTATCTCAATAATATTTTTTTAATAAAATAAAGATCTAACTTTGAGAAAACAAACAAACAAAAATTCATTTTTTGAACAAATACCTTAACACCTTCTACTTTCTCCCCTTCAATAATTGAGAAAGCCTTTGAAGCTGGAAGCAAACCACCGGTATAATCAACATCCTAAAATTATAATTAATTATTAATTATTATTTATAAATTAAATACTACTAATGACCAAGAAAGAGAAAAATAAACTACTTTTTAATAAAAAGTACACTTATAACTGTACTCACAATTTGAATAGAGTGAACTTTTTTGAATTTATTTATGAGGTCCACATTATCAGTCATCTTCTTAACTTTATAAAAAGGTGAAAAATATGGATTATCAGATATTTAAACTTCAACGATGAAGAGGAAGGTCTTATTAATTAGGTTGAGCAAAAGTATAGGTGTATCCGATAGATCTCCTTTCTGCAGGATATTACATAATATATTAATAATAAATAATATAAAAATTGACATTAAAAATATCTTCACTAATGTTTTTAGAAATAAATATTGGTTAGAACTTACCAATAGGAGTGGATCAAGTATCTCTACACAGCTCTTTTCCAAAACTTATTTTGCCTCCTTATCACAAATCGAGACACAAAAATCCTGTCAACCGAGGAGTGTATTTTTCCTCCCTAGAATTGATAAACAAAAATTAAAGAACAATTAGATGGGGATAAACAAACAAATTTAAAATATAAATAATATAAATTTAAAATAAAATAAAAAAATATTAGTAGAAAACTCACGTCTTCATCGATCCAAACCATCTCAATTCAAATAAACTCCCAAACTCAACGTATGAACGCCACGTCAGCATATGAGCTCCCCATTTGTATTACTATAAAGATAAATGTTTTAAGTTATGAATGCCAATAAAATTAAAGAAAAAACTACCAAAAGTACCCATGAAGTTTACGAATGTAACACCCTCACTATCAGAAGTCACGCTTCTGGCTGCGCCACTCTGATAGCAAGAAGTATTACGACTACTTTACATGCTAAATACTAAAATAGGAGCCTGTGACTCGACACTGTATCGCTGATTTCTTCGAAAACCGGAAATAAATACTTTATCTTAGCAAAAATACAAGCAAGCATAGATTCATATACAAAACTCCTTACATAATAACTCATAATATAATATACATATAAAACATACAACTCCTATCCCTCTTACAAATTTGTAATAACAAAGACGAGAGAAAAAAATAATCTAATTAATACAACAATATATAAACCAAACGCAGTATAACACTCCTTAATGCCTCTTCATCTGGTTCCTGAAAAGGTAAAGCTGTAGGGGGTAAAAACCTAACCACACGGTCTCACCACGGAGTTTCAAAGTTGTCATAAGAAGATATTTTATAAGAAAACTGTTTTCAAGCTCAGTGATTATCATTACCTTATGAATCTTTTAAAAACCAATAGGTAATTGTTCAAAACCTTTTCAAAGAAACAATGTTTAATCTTTCAGAAATCCGAAACATTTCCTTTCTTATAAGAAACTTTCAATCAGAAACCAACCACGCAATCAAACAACACAATCATTAATATAGCACCAAAGTTCAATCTCAAATGTAGCACGCCAGGACAAACACAGGCAAGGCAGACAAGGAAAGCACAAGTAGGCAGCAGTTACAGCAAATAGTCCAAGTAGCAGTTACGAACAGTTTAGCAATTAGGCAAACCAAAACAAGTTCAAATTCAAGCAAAGCATACAAATGCATATGATGCATGCCTGTCCTATGGCTGATGAGGCTCATCTATCGGTTATCCAGCCAACCCGACAAGTCTGAATTGTACTTAGACTGTCCCCCGACGTGCATCCCCAAGAGTCTATGCATAGCTTTTTCTCAAATAATCAATATTACTCAATGGGGGTAACATTCTCGGAAATTTATATAGTGTCCGGTCATACACTTACATCGTAGCGTCAACAGAGTATCGAGTTTTCAACCTAGTACACGTGGTGGCAAGCCACGGCACTTAATCCAAGGAACCTCGTATCTCAGATATTTCAAATTCATAAGCCACATAAATAATTCATTCATTATTCATCAATATATAAGCAATTCTCAATATCATCATCATTCGTCAATCCATATCCCATTTCCAAATTCATTCAAAAATCATATTTCAAATCAATCCTCATCATCCTTCTTTCCGTTTCGTTCACTAACAATTCTCAATCCAAAACATAACTTTATCTTTGATAAATGAAGTAGTCTTAAATCATATAATGCTCAAAATTAAACCTTTTAAAATAACTACTTCAAATGAAACTTCTAATTATATAAAATTTCGGCAGCATCTCCTCTAAAACTCAGATTCTGCCACCCTTTTCGGGTCCCATCCAAACATTTCTCAAACCTTTTCCAAATCTCAATCATTTTCCAAGATTCAGCTAGTTCCAATCAAATTATTTTCAAAGCGAATCAGTGCCCATAATAAATCTCTTTTTAAAATCAAACCAGCTCAAATACTAAATCATTTATAAAGTCATTTATAAAGTCACTAACTCAAAATTAAACCATTTCCAAAGCCATTTCCTTTACATCATCAAAAATAGCTTCAAAACCAAGAAAAACCATTTCTCATAATAATCAACTAAATAACCTTTCAAACTAATTTCTTTTCAGCAATCACAAACTACTCAAGCAATCAAGTAATCAATCATTCAGTCCAGCAAACAACCACATTTATAAGACAATTATAATCACAGGCATATGTTCTCTCACTTTAGTATCTATTTATCACAACTCTGTAATATAAATTAGATTTTAAAAAAAACCCCTACCTCGATTAACTGAGTTCGCACAAATTTATCGTGATAATTCCCTCTCCTTTTAATTCATGGCAACAGATTCGACTCACGCAATTAGAACGGCAATGGCAGCAACCGAAACAGCGGTAGCGGTAATGTTAATCTTCACCGCATTGGGCATGGTTGCAGCAAAATAAAAGATTCAGATTGGATAGGAATTAATAGCAATTTCAACCCTGGGGATTCAAGACAAAGTAAGGACTAGAATTAAAATCAGAACATGAAAACCATAGCAGTGATAAAACAGAACATGCAGATGGACCAAACCTAAGGGAAAGATCAGACCAGTACTAGGATAACAAAATCAGAACTAGTAGCAGTTTCAACAGTCCCGCGACAATACTAGCATCAATATTCAATCTAATTGTAGCAAAAAATAGAAAATAGAGTAAAAGTAGAGAATTAGAATGAGTTTAAGGAAGCGAAGGACCTAAAGCAAAATAGAGGCAGCAAAGATACCTCCATCAGTGACTAACGGCAGCGTAGAGTTTAGTGGTGGTCACGGCGGCATCCGACGGCGGCGCACCACAGAGAAACTTGCGGTGACAAGTAGACCTAAGCTTCAGTGGCGGTTAGGATTTTATTTGGGAATTTAGAGTTAGGATAAAATTCATATGAGTAATATAACAATTTTATAAAATTAAGAGTAATAGGATAATTGAAAACCTGTTTTAATCCAACACTAATATTTATTAAAAATACTATTTAATTATCAAAAATTGATTTAGTTAGCTTTAATAAAATAATCTCCGAAATTAAAATCTTTAATAAATAAATAAATTGAAGTTAGTTCACAATAATATTTTCCGAAAATTATGAGTCTTACACCCTACCCAACTTATAAAAATTTTCGTCCTAAAAAATTAGCGTATTACAGAAAGCGTTACATGGTTTAACACTTTGTGTAAAAAGCAAAGAACTTTAGCATTCATATTTATATAGTTTCAAATACTTTGATTACCACATAGCATTAAGATATAAGGGTAGGAGTGTAATTGCAAGACAGAAATTACAAGGCAAGCTTGATGCAAATGACGACATGGTTCAAACATGTAATGGTAAGGCAAGGTGGTGATAGGTCATAAAATAGGCTGGGGTCAAAAC
Source organism: Arachis ipaensis (assembly GCF_000816755.2). NCBI lineage: Eukaryota > Viridiplantae > Streptophyta > Magnoliopsida > Fabales > Fabaceae > Arachis > Arachis ipaensis. The sequence goes on along the minus strand of NC_029792.2, from coordinate 124,513,273 downwards.
GACGTGCTTAACATTCACACACTGATCTCGCACCAACTCAGATATTCAACTATTCAACTTTCAACATAACTCATCTCTACCATTCTTAATCGTATTTCATCGATCAATTCACCCGAGGGTTCTCAACTTTGTTAAACACTTTGCAAACCTTACTACTGGTCATAAGTCCCACATCAACATAACTCTTTCTCGTAAAACAAGGTTTCACAACTCCCTGTGATGTCATACATCTACGAATTTTACCTTTTACGTTCATCAAACGTGTCCTAAAGGACTAATGTGTCATTTACTAAGTCTAACGGTCGCACAAGATACCAAAACTAATCTCGAGTATACTCAGAAGGATAATAGACCATAGAAAAGAAAGAACAGTGACAAGGACGGTGTTCGCGAGAATTTGAAAGAATTGTGAAAATCACAAGTAGACAAGGATGAACAAGTAATAAAGAATGCTGGAAAGAGAGTCAACTAATATCTTTAAGGGTAACTCTTGAATCGAAGGAATTTGATAAGACCAATAAGATAAAAAACAATGCAGCATTTTGAAACAAATTCAAGCTGAGTCAAGTAAATATGAGGTTTGTAGAAGAAGTATATGCAAACCAAAGACAAAGTTTATAGAACTCAATAGTATGGTTAAAAATATTTTTAAATGCATTATTCGTAAAGAATGGAAACTTAAAGGAAAATCATTTCATGTTCTAAAAGAGAAAATGGGTAACAAACATCCTTCAAAAGAGTAATAAAAATGTAAATGTGGCATTATTTCAATATAAATTCAAGTGGAAATAGATTACACAAACTTTGTAAATGGAAAGATTAATTTGGCTAAGAGCAAAATTGTATTTTCTCTTCTTTTTTAAGCATGTATGAAAACTATAATCTTGTTGGAAGAAAATCTGAGATAAAGTTTTACTCATAAAAGAAAAGATGATGCATTACAATCAAACAGGTTTAAATCACATAGAAATTTTCAGAGTATAAGGTAAAGGACTGTAAGCTAAATTGAAAGTGATTTTATTAAAACTTCAATAGATGTATCGCCCCAAAACAAGTTCAAATCACACCAAAGAGAGGCACTACTCAAGTAAAGCAATTCTAGTCAGGGACAACTTTGCATAAAAATAAATCGAAACTTGTTTAAAAAGGTTTAAATCAAAACTTCAATAATATACTTGAAGTCACAACTTTATAAGGATGTTCAATAATATTAAGATGTGCTAAAAAGGAAACTAACTCATTTTAAGAAAGAAACTTAAATTGAAGGATTTCAATTAGGATTCATAAAGCATGTCACTCATAGAAACGAAAAGCTTAAGAAGAAACTTAACAACTTAAAAAGTTGATTCAAAACTTAAATTTCTTCAAAAGAATTCAAAACCTTTTCAAAAATGGTTCAAAACAAAATTCTGAAAGTATACTTGAAATAACACCCTCGCAACTATCATTTAAGAAGATCACGATGTGCTTAAAACAAAATCAGCCCATGGAAGAAAGGATCTTTAAATTAAGGGAATCCAAACAAGAACTCACTGGGTATGGATTATCAAATGAGTTTCCAATTGGTCTAAAGGAATACAAAACGCGCCAGGAAGACAACTCAATCAATAGAAAATTCTCAAGAAAGAACTTTTGACTAAAGAAAGATAAATAAAAGGACAAATGGTGCATTAGATGGAAACAAATTAAAGTTGACTCGGATGAGAATGAGTTTTACAAGAAATGGAAAACTAAGACTAATGGTAACATTAAAAAAAAAATAAAAGAGTAGTTAAAAACAGAATTAAGTATGACATCCACAAAAATAAAAAGTTTAAGAAAGAAAGTGGTCCATTCATAAGAATAAAGACATGAGTCCAACATTTTTTTTGTAAGAACAACAATTGCATAAATAATATAGTATGCTAAACCAAATTCGAATAAAAATAAATTAGGTGAAGCTTACCAAACAAAACCAACTGGAAAGAGACAAAAATCTTTCTTTGAAAAATATCTAAATATATAGTCAAATAAGGATATTCGTCAAAACTATAATAAAATTGTTAGAAAATCAAATTGTATTTGAAGTATATATACATTTCCATAAATCAGTGAAGAAACAGGCGAGGTATTGGAAACAACTAGTTTTAAACTGTATAAGGAACTTTCAACATTTATATAAAGAAGTACATATCAAATTAAAAGCGGTTGTATATTTCAAATCAGAAACGGTTTTGTTAAGATTTAAAGAATGGCTGTAATTATTATCAAATAAGAGGAAAACTAAATTACAATTTATTTACAAAGGACTCAAAATATGAACTTAAAAAGGTGTCCGGCATCAAAACAGATTTAAATGTATATTAAAAAATACATGATTCAAAAAGAAGTGCCTAAATAAAGAAGGTAAATACACCGAGGGTTTTAAACAGGCATATGTAGTTAGGATCAAACAAAAGCGTACGTGAACAAGAGAGTAGGATTGAAAGATAATCTGTTCACTTTCCAAGAAAAGTATCGCAGACAAGAAACTTAGAGCATACCAAGCAGGAATAAGATATGTGATATTCGCAGAGTTCAAGACACCTAACCGAGTAACCTCAAGAATTAACTCCTAACGTTCCCAAAACTCGCAATTCGCATTACCTATGACTCGCATATTGTCTATGATAACCCATTGGTGCTTCCATATACATAATTCACTAGTGTTAAGCCGGCCAAACTTAATACCAGGAATTATGCAATGCAAGACTAATGGCATTAATCAATAGACCGTCATGTGCATAAAGCTCTAATTCTCATTATTCAAACAAGACCTACTACATGACATTCTCTCAGAGTATGCAATTGAAGCATAATCAGTCCATTCCCAAGGCTCTACAGGAAAGACTGCTCTGATACCATAATGTAACACCCTCACTATCAGAAGTCACGCTTCCGGCTACGCCACTCTGATAGCAAGAAGTATTACGACTACTTTACATACTAAATACTAAAATAGGAGCCTGTGACTCGACACTGTATCGCTGATTTCTTCGAAAACCGGAAATAAATACTTTATCTTAGCAAAAATACAAGCAGGCATAGATTCATATACAAAACTCCTTACATAATAACTCATAATATAATATACATATAAAACATACAACTCCTATCCCTCTTACAAATTTGTAATAACAAAGACGAGGGAAAAAAAATAATCTAATTAATACAACAATATATAAACCAAATGTAGTATAACACTCCTTAATGCCTCTTCATCTGGTTCCTGAAAAGGTAAAGCTGTAGGGGGTGAAAACCTAACCACACGGTCTCACCACGGAGTTTTAAAGTTGTCATAAGAAGATATTTTATAAGAAAACTGTTTTCAAGCTCAGTGATTATCATTGCCTTATGAATCTTGTAAAAACCAATAGGTAATTGTTCAAAACCTTTTCAAAGAAACAATGTTTAATCTTTCAGAAATCTGAAACCTTTCCTTTCTTATAAGAAAATTTCAATCAGAAACCAACCACGCAATCAAACAACACAATCATTAATATAGCACCAAAGTTCAATCTCAAATGTAGCACGCCAGGACAAACACAGGCAAGGCAGACAAGGAAAGCACAAGTAGGCAGCAGTTACAGCAAATAGTCCAAGTAGCAGTTACGAACAGTTTAGCAATTAGGCAAACCAAAACAAGTTCAAACTCAAGCAAAGCATACAAATGCATATGATGCATGCCTGTCCTATGGCTGATGAGGCTCATCTGTCGGTTATCCAGCCAACCCGACAAGTCTGAATTGTACTTAGACTATCCCCCGACGTGCATCCCCAAGAGTCTATGCATAGCTTTTTCTCAAATAATCAATATTACTCAATGGGGGTAACATTTTCGGGAATTTATATAGTGCCCGGTCACACACTTACATCGTAGGGTCAACAGAGTATCGAATTTTCAACCTAGTACACGTGGTGGCAAGCCACGACACTTAATCCAAGGAACCTCGTATCTCAGATATTTCAAATTCATAAGCCACATAAATAATTCATTCATTATTCATCAATATATAAGCAATTCTCAATATCATCATCATTCGTCAATCCATATCCATTTTCCAAATTCATTCAAAAATCATATTTCAAATCAATCCTCATCATCCTTTTTTTTCCGTTTCGTTCACTAACAATTCTCAATCCAAAACATAACTTTATCTTTGATAAATGAAGTAGTCTTAAATCATATAATGCTCAAAATTAAACCTTTTAAAATAACTACTTCAAATGAAACTTCTAATTATATAAAATTTCGGCAGCATCTCCTCTAAAACTCGGATTCTGCCACCCTTTTCGGGTCCCATCCAAACATTTCTCAAACCTTTTCCAAATCTCAATCATTTTCCAAGATTCAACTAGTTCTAATATCAAATTATTTTCAAAGCGAATCAGTGCCCATAATAAATCTCTTTTTAAAATCAAACCAGCTCAAATACTAAATCATTTATAAAGTCATTTATAAAGTCACTAACTCAAAATTAAACCATTTCCAAAGCCACTTCCTTTACATCATCAAAAATAGCTTCAAAACCAAGAAAAACCATTTCTCATAATAATCAACTAAATAACCTTTCAAACTAATTTCTTTTCAGCAATCACAAATTTCTCAAGCAATCAATCATTCAGTCCAGTAAATAACCACATTTATAAGACAATTATAATCACAGGCATATGTTCTCTCACTTTAGTATCTATTTATCACAACTCTGTAATATAAATTAGATTTTAAGAAAAATCTCTATCTCGATTAACTGAGTTCGCACAAATTTATCGTGATAATTCCCTCTCCTTTTAATTCATGGCAACAGATGCGACTCACGTAATTAGAACGGCAATGACAGCAACCGAAACAGCGGTAGCGGTAATGTCAATCTTCACCGCATTGGTCATGGTTGCAGCAAAATAAAAGATTCAGATTGGATAGGAATTAATAGCAATTTCAACCCTGGGGATTCAAGACAAAGTAAGGACTAGAATTAAAATCAGAACATGAAAACCATAGCAGTGATAAAACAGAACATGCAGATGGACCAAACCTAAGGGAAAGATCAGACCAGTACCAGGATAACAAAATCAGAACTAGTAGCAGCTTCAACAGTCCCGCGACAATACTAGCATCAATATTCAATCTAATTGTAGCAGAAAATAGAAAATAGAGTAAAAGTAGAGAATTAGAACGAGTTTAAGGAAGCGAAGGACCTAAAGCAAAATAGAGGCAGCAAAGATACTTCCATCAGTGACTAACGGCAGCGTAGAGTTCAGTGGTGGTCACGGCGGCATCCGACGGCGGCGCACCACAGAGAAACTTGCGGTGACAAGCAGACCTAAGCTTCAGCGGCGGTTTCTGGGTGGCAGCGGCGTTCTCCGGCGGCGAAGGCGCGGCCAGAAGCTTCGGAGGTGGCGGATCTGACGAGGATGGCACCGGCGACACGAGCGGCGACTGTGCGCGGCGGCTGGATGGGTTGCGGTCCTCCCTTCCTCGCGGATCTCTCCCTTCTGCCCATGGCTCTGCTTGACGGCGACGGATTCAGAGGCGGTGATGGCGGACACGAAGGCAGGGCTTCTCCTTCCTCACGTACGCTCTTTGCTCTCTGACGATAGCACGGTAACCCAACAGTGGTGACGGCGCGACGGCTCTTCTCCCTGCATCGGCGAGGACGGCGATTCGGGATGAGGGCGACGGCGACAGCAAGACGCAGGACAGCTTCTCTCTCTCCTTCCAGTCGCGGCCTCTCTCTCTCTTTCTCAATGACTCGACGGCGACGGCGGCTCCCAGCCCCGCCGGCGCCGTCCCCCTTCCTTTCCCCCTCATCCTCTCAGCTCTCCCTTCCTCTCGTGCCCCCCTTTCTTCTTTCTTTCCCTTTCTTTTGTTTCCCCTTTCTGCAGATTAGGTTAGGAAAAAAATTAAGATGAATGTGGTGGCTAGGGTTAGTTTAGGGGGTGAGGGTTAATTTGATTAAAATTAGGGTTTTATTTGGGAATTTAGAGTTAGGATAAAATTCATATGAGTAATATAACAATTTTATAAAATTAAGAGTAATAGGATAATTGAAAACCTGTTTTAATCCAACACTAATATTTATTAAAAATACTATTTAATTATCAATAATTGATTTAGTTAGCTTTAATAAAATAATCTCCGAAATTAAAATCTTTAATAAATAAATAAATTGAAGTTAGTTCACAATAATATTTTCCGAAAATTATGAGTCTTACAACGAACGCTGACAAAAGTACTCATAAACTAAGGAAATTAACGATGTACCCATGAAAGATGGGTTCCGTATGACAAAAGTATCCAAATCCTAATTTTTTTGTTGATTTTTTAATAAAATTCCTAAACTATCCTATCCTAACCCCATTCTACCGTCACTCCCTCTCTTCTCTTCTTCCTCTCTCCTCACTTATCCCTCAACACAGAAACTCTCCTCCTACCTCCTCATTGCCGTCCGCCACCCACCTACTCCATTACCGCCAATCTCTTCCCCTCTCACAGCTTCTCCCTCTCATTATTAAGGTGACTACAACACCTTCATCGCACACCTGTGACCCAACCTGAGGAGAATACTGCCGTGGCGCGCCTGTTGCAGTCGAGGAGAATGTCGTCGTGGCGCGTCTGACCCAGCCGAGGAGAACACTGTCATCGCACACCTGAGAAGAGAGAGGGGTTGTGGTACTCTTGCATGCAGAAAGCGGGTTCGGTAAAGAGAAATCAGAGAAAAAAGGGAGGCGACACTGTGGATGGAGGTTTTGCCATTGACGATGTTACAGTCGGCGAAGAAAAAGGTATTTCTTTTTTTTAAAACATTTTTATTTTATTTTTCTTCTTTTCAGAAATTGATTTAGTTACTACTAAAATGATACTGTTCTATTTTTTTTAAATCTGCTTCTATTTTTTTATGAAGGCTGAGATTGATTTATAGAAGATCCATTTGATGGCTACTTCTACTTCTGATTTTTGCTGAAATAAATTTCAAATTGGATGAATGGATTTGTTAATTTTTTATGGTTGATGACTTTTTTTATTTCTAGTTTTGCTAAAGTGAATTGAAATTGGATGAATGGATTTGAAAATTTTTATGTTTTGAGTATTTTTTTGTGTTTGATTAATTTGGTTTGGGTATGGATTATAAACTTATGAGTGAATCGGTTGAGGTCCGAGCCTCTACCACCACCACTACCATTGATTTCGGTCTGGTTTGTTGTAGGAGTAGTTTTGGATTCCATGGCAAGAGTTGGTGCAAATTGAGTTATGAAAGCTTGAAAAAGTGAGTTGAGGTTGAGTATAGGGTGGTTTAGGAATTTTATTAAAAAATCAACAAAAATTAAGATTTGGATACTTTTGTCATACGGAACCCATCTTTCATGGGTACAGCGTTAATTTCCTTAGTTTATGGGTACTTTTGTCAGCGTTTGTAAATTTCATGGGTACTTTTGATAGTTTTTTCAAAATTAAATGAGTAACTACAAATGGTTTATGGTTGCTTTGTGTGAATAATTGTTGGAATTGAGTTGAATCATGGCTGTAGTTGGTGATTGGTTTAATGATTTAATGTAGTAATTATTGACGATGTTGTGTATTTTGAAGTTATACTTGCTGCTACTACTTGTTGATGTTGATTTTGTGTATGGAATATTGCTATGGCTGCTGGAAAATGATTTGATGAATCAGAACTTGAGATATGTTGTTATAGATGAGATGTTGAAGAATGGACGCTGTGTGATGAGCGGATAATTTATACGCTTTTTGGCATTGTTTTTAGTATGTTTTTAGTATGTTTTAGTTAGTTTTTATTATGTTTTTATTAGTTTTTAAATAAAAATTATATTTATGGACTTTACTATGAGTTTGTGTGTTTTTCTGTGATTTTAGGTATTTTCTGGCTGAAATTGAGGGACCTGACCAAAAATCTGATTCAGAGGCTGAAAAAGGACTGCAGATGCTATTGGATTCTGACCTCCCTGCACTCAAAGTGGATTTTCTAGAGCTACAGAAGTCCAATTGGCGCGCTCTTAATTGCGTTGGAAATTAGACATCCTGGGCTTTCCAGCAATATATAATAGTCTATACTTTTCCTGAGATTTGATGGCCCAAACTGGCGTTCTAAGTCAGCATAGAAATTCTGGCGTCAAAACGCCAGAACTGGCATGAAAGTTGGAGTTAAATGCCCAAACTGGCACAAAAGCTGGCGTTTAACTCCAAGAAAAGTCTCTACACGTAGAAGCTTCAATGCTCAGCCCAAGCACACACCAAGTGGGCCCAGAAGTGGATTCTGCATCATTTACTCATTTCTGTAAACCCTAGGTTACCAGTTTTCTACAAATAGGACCTTTTGCTATTGTATTTTAGACACTTGATCATACTCTTTGACCTTGGTTCTTCTGGTTCCCTCTATGGGGCCGAAGTCAATGATCACCATTATCACTTTTGTATTTTCAACGGTGGAGTTTCTACACACCATAGATTAAGGTGTGGAGCTCTGTTGTTCCTCATGAATCAATGCAAAGTACTATTGTTCTTCTATTCAATTCACGCCTACTTCTTCTCCAAGATATACTCTTGTTCTTAATTCAGTTAAGTCAGAATGAAGGGGTGACCCGTGACAATCACCCAATCTTCGTTACTCGCTTAGCCAAGGTCGCGTGCCTGACAACCACAAAGCGATCTACATGATGTTCAACGTAGTCATTGGACGACAGCTGGAGTATAGTCTCTTGGGTTTCTAACCTAAGATTAGAACCTTCGTGGTATAGGCTAGAATTATTGGCGGCCATTCTTGAGATCTGGAAAGTCTAAACCTTGTCTGTGATATTCCGAGTAGGATCTGGGAAGGGATGGTTGTGACGAGCTTCAAACTCGCGAGTACTGGGCGTAGTGACAGACGCAAAAGGATCAATGGATCCTATTCTAGTATGATCGAGAACCGACAGATGATTAGCCGTGCGGTGACAGCGCATTTGGACCATTTTCATTGAGAGGACGGGAAGTAGCCATTGACAACGGTGATGCCCAACATATAGCTTGCCATGGAAGGGAGTATGAATGATTGGAAGAAGGCAATATAAAAGCAGAGGTTCAGAAGGAACAAAGCATCTTCATACGCTTATCTGAAATTCCCACCAATGAATTACATAAGTATCTCTATCTTATTTTATGTTTTATTCATATTTTAATTATCAATTATCCATAACCATTTGAATCTGCCTGACTGAGATTTACAAGATGACCATAGCTTGCTTCAAGCCGACAATCTCCGTGGGATCGACCCTTACTCACGTAAGGTTTATTACTTGGACGACCCAGTGCACTTGCTGGTTAGTTGTGCGGAGTTGTGATAAAGAGTTGAGATTACAATTGTGCGTACCAAGTTTTTTGCGCCATTGATGATCACAATTTCGTGCACCACTGTGACAATATGGTTATGTTGCACCTATGATATGAAATTGTGATATATTGAATTAAGAGTTCTTAGGCAACTTTGGTTAGTCAAAAAAAATGTTAGAATTGTGGTTTTATATGAATCCTAGGCTTGAATATAGGATTTGGTATGTGAGGTTGTTGGAAATACTTTGTGCAGAATTTCTGCAGAAATCTGCATAATTGGCATCAGAACGAATGACTTTTTGGGAGTAGTCCAGACCTAATTTTTAAATGAAATTATTTTTCTGTAAAACTTTAGTGTGGCTTGAATATTTCATAAAAATTTCAGGGAATTTGGCCAAGTGGTTTGGAAGATATGATTTTTTGAAGTTTAGTGGTTGCTGCAAATTTTTCTGGTTTTCTGGTTCTGTAGTACCAATTTCCAGACGCTATAACTTTTAATTTAAATAGAATTTTGAGTTGATTTCAAAAGGATTTTAAAGATCTATCAGTCTATTTTAAGTGAGTATAAGTTTCATATTCATATCTATTTTGTAGACTTATATAAGTCACTTGGAAGGTCGGTTGTTTGCTGGAAACTCTGAACTGGTTTATGAAAACAGGGCTCCACTTCCAATTGATAATTAATTAATCAAATGAAGTGATATGAACCAAAAACTTGTGGATTCTGAAACTTAGGGATGTTGACTGTAATCTCACCAAAATTTAGAAGCAACGGATTAGAATTGAAATTATTATGGAATTTATAAAAAACATGGCTGCTGTCTGTTTTCTGAATTTTTGTAAATACAACAGCAGAATTTTAAAGCTTGTATAAAATTCAATTCTAATCCAAATTTAGTAAAACCTAACTTAAATTAAAGATTAAGATCTCTAGAGTTACCTTACCAACTTGGTTTTAGATTAGACAAACTTAGGAAAGGAAAAAGAATGTAAGTTGCCCCTAAGAAAGGTTAAAGTTAAAGATAATGATATTGAGAGATATAGTAAAGAAAGAAAAATGAGGAACAAGGAATGAAATAAAAGTTGAGAATTATATTGAATGGGCCTTTGTGCCAAGAGCTAATGCGGAAGTGCCCGCCTAACTAATAGCCTAAGATTGTTAATGCGGGAATGCCCGCCTAACTGATAGCATATTATATGTTTAATTGAGTTTTTGTGCCAAACTGCTAATGCGAAAGGGCCCGCCTAACTGATAGTTTGAGATTGCTAATGCGGGAATGTTCGCCTAATTGATAACACTGTTCCTTACTGTGATACACGTTGAAATGTTATTATGAGGCCTAATAGACACGGGTAACCGTGATGCTAAGGTGTCTAATTGGCATAGTAAAGGGACAATATTCGGGGTTCACTCCGAGTAACGTCGGATTGCGGATAGACAACTGACGCATGAGCTCATGGCCTGCTTAGGATAGACATGCATCATATTGATTGTGCATTTGCATTTGGTCTTGTTTTGCTTGTTATATTTTTTCTGATTGTGCTGCTTGACTTGTTTGTGTTATTGCAATTTGTTTGTGTGTTGATCTGTTTCTTGTGCTATTAGTTGGTATATTGAGGTGACTGAGAATTGGAATTTGTTTTTAGTTTGAAAAGTTAAAGAAAGTAATTAAGTATATGAAGTAAGAGTAAGAAGTATTTTCAAAGGTTTTAAAAAGAAGAAAATAGTTTTATTAAGTAAAATTAATTATTTGCATGTTAATCATTATTTTTACGGCATTTCCATTCTCTACTGAGAACTAGTAGTTTGTTCTCACCCCAAAATCTTCCACCCTTTCAGTGACACAGGTTCAGAGACTCAATTTGAAGCCGCGGGCGATTAGGAGTTTTATTTAAGTTTATGTGTTGAGTTGATTTTATAGAATTCCCTAGCCCTTGTTATTTAAGATTTTATTTTATACAGAGGAATAAGAGTTGTAACTGAGTTTCTTTTGTATTCTTTTGTATGATATTTATTATTATTAATAACTATGTGACTAGTATTTCTTGGAGATCTTTGATATATGATTTTAATTAATAGAAACAAAAATTTTTGGCTTTTTCCTAAAAATTAAAATGCGAAATCGAACTAAAGACTCAATATTAAATAATAAATAAGGAAAACAGGTCAGTAACACCTTACTTTTGGTACGATCATGACGTGCTAAAAGTTCGGGTGTTACATCAAGCATTAACATGACAATAAAATTGAATCAAATAACATATATTAAAACTAATTAAATTAAATAATTAATACAATAAATTAATTANNNNCCACTTTTAATGTTTGTCTAATTATATATATTTATTGTCTATTAAGGATATCAGTATTATAAAATTTGACATATAAATATATTTGATTTGGTCTTATTTTCGTGTATTGCACGAGTATAAAAACTTGGATTTTGATCAATATATTATTTAATTTAGATTTGATTAGATTATTGGATGGCCGTTTATGATTTTTATCTTATATCATTGAAGGCGGGCCAAAGATCCAGGGAGATGCTAATGATGATATTAAAACATGTAACCTAAATATAAATAGAATGAGAAAGTAATAGAAATACACAAAATCAAACTGAAACAGCAGCTAGCTATGCCGACTGACCATAATGATGCGGCCAGAGGGACGGAATTGGTCAGTTGCCCTACGGCAAGAACGCTGCAGCTGGCAGAGCTAATTTGAACCATTTTTCAATAATAAAATGACATAACTACCTTTGAAAAAAAAAAAAAAAAGATAAGAGCTATTAACTTTGTGTTTCGGACAACTAAGCCACCAAATTTTTTCGAAGAAGTTAGCACTTTGTAGGATACTAGAGAGCGCCTTCGAAAAATCGTTTGCGGACTCCACACAATTTGCCTCACATGCGTATCCACTTTGTCGCTCACCATTGATGAGCTAAAGCTAATGTTCACGTGTACGGTCAAATACTACAGTGAGTGAATATTATTTTTACAAAAATTAAAAGATTGACATTACAAAGAATGTTGAATACAATCGAATTTATAATTAAAAAATCAATAAAATTCAACTGTAATTTAAATACTGTTGAATTTATCATAAAAAAAAATCAGATGGTATAAACCTCACTGATAAATGTATATCGTTGAATGAAGTCGTTAGATATTGCGACGAAGTATTAGCTCAAAAAATCAATTAGTTACCAGCAGATTATTGTGATGGTATTGTTGGCGCAAAAAAATGTTGTTTCGCGGTCGGATTATTCTTACATTAATCTCAATTTTTTATTTTTTTAATTTGAATAGTCAATTTTAATTTTAAATTTAATTTTTTTCACACAATTAGTGGTCCATTCTTAAATAATGAAAAACTGTTATTTAATTAAAATAAATAATACACTGTTCAAATATATTAAAAGTCAACTACATCAAATATATATAATGAAACAATGAAATGGAAAATAAATAACTACAGATCTAAGTAGTCATCGTCATCATCGGCTCCGTGATCCTGAGTTGACGGCGCAAAAAGCAGTGATGTCTGTATGCCATCTGTAGGACCGTTGCCACCAGCAGCAGTGTTGCCACCAGCAGCAGTGCCGCCACCAACAAGGTCGATGCCAGCGGCGCGTATTGAAATCAACCTAAATCCACTAAACAGAAATTATGATCATTGGAACTTAAAACAATAACCAAATCAACCTAAATCCACTAAACAGAAATCATAATTATTGAAACTTTAACAATAACTAAATCAACCTAAATCCACCAAACAGGAATCATATTTATTGAAACTTAAAACAATAACCAAATCAACATAAATCCACTAAACAGGAATCATGATCATTAAAGCTTAAAACAATAACCAGACAACCATAAACAGAAAATACATGAGACTAAACATGATACTTATCCCGTGTCGCCATCAGGCCAAATGCGCAACCGTACGATAGGAGGTGGTGGAGGAGCATCAGCTGCTGCCTCACTTCCGTGTAGTTGGACTCTGGGGCTGTGGCATCCGTCCCTGAAGGTGGCATCACCGGGGATGCGAACTACTGACCGGTAGGAGACAGTATCGTCACCGTAAATGGAGGCACGTAGTTCGGGTTATAGACCATGATAAATGGCTGGTCCACTAAACCACAACTTGTGACGTCACCGGTGTGGTCAGAGTAGAGGGAGAGGATCCATAACTCTATAAGTCCCGGTGGTACCGATAGAAATCCTCTCTCTACCCCGACCACGACTACGACCACGACTAGCAGCCTGGTCTGAAATACTTCTGCCTGTCGATATGTCTACTAATATCAAATTATCAAACAATTAGCACCATATTTTTTAGCAAAATCTAATTATTGAATCTAACCTAACTTAATGAACCTAAATTCATTAATTTTAAAAAATTAAACTGAATTGACTTTTAAACTAATTAAAAATTAAAATTAAAATCGTAATGATACTTAAACTAAATTAATCTAAGATTAAACAAATCAAATTTTATAAGGTAAAGTCTATCAAATTTGCAATATTAGGTAAGAAACTTCAAATTCAATTTATTATTTAATTTAGAGTTGATTAGATTATTGGATCGGTCGTTTATGATTTTTATCTTATATTATTGAAGGCGGGCCAAAGGTCCATGGAGATGCTAATGATGATATTGAAACATGTAACCTAAATATAAATAGAATGAGAAAGTAATAGAAATACACAAAATCAAACTGAAACAGCAGCTAGCTATGCCGACTGATCATAATGATGCGGCCAGCGGGACGGAACTGGTCAGTTGCCCCACGGCAAGAACGCGGCAGCTGGCAGAGCTTTCGGAAGATATGATAATGGAAATCTTGCTGAGGCTTCCGGCAAGGACGCTTGTTTCCTTAAGGAGTGTGTGTAAGTCATGGAGAAACCTAATTTCCTCCCCTGATTTCACCCGCAACCACCTTCGTAGTTCGTGCTTACGCGACCCAAGCCTGACTCCGCTACGAATTGTTTGTTACAACAGTTGGCCCTTCAGCTCCACTGGTGTTAGATACGACGGTATTGGAGTTGTCTCCTTACAGTCAATAATGGACAATCCTTCTGAAGCTACTAAAGTCGATTATTTCAGGGGACAACACAACTACAGAATCGTTGGTTCCTGCCATGGATTGTTATGCTTTTTTGATGATCATGACAACCAGAATACGCATGGCATCTTGTGGAACCCCTGTACCGGATTCACTTTCCAATCACCGCAACTCAGCGGTGGAACCTTCCCTTCTGGCTTTGGTTATGATCATCTCAGTGACAGCTACAAGCTTTTTGGAATTATAAGGAAGAAAGGGCCATCTGGTGTTGAATATAGTACTAGAATTTATACATTTGGATCAACTTCGTCGTGGAGAAGAATTGATGATAGCCCATTTGGCCTACTTGGTATCCGAACTAGTAGCCACTTTTGTATGGCAGAGAATGGGGTATTTTTCGGTAGTAGCAGAGCATGCACTATTAATTGGATTGTTAATCATCATGTGGTTCTTTATTTTGACTTGGGTAAAGAGACTTATGCTCATTTTACCCTGCCTGATACGGATTCAAGTGATTATCTCTTGATACTATGCAAAAAGTTATGTGTTTTGAGAAACTGCCTTTCTGTTTGTTATGGGTATTTAAGAACACAACACGCGATTGTGTGGCAGATGAAAGAATACGGAGATGCTCAATCTTGGACTAAATTGGCAATGATTTCCTTCCGCGGCCTTGTTTCTCCCTTGCAACCTTTTTATCTGTCGGAAACTGATGTGCTTTTGGCCGTTTTTTCATCTTTCAAAATAGTTTTGTGTAACTTGAATGCTGGCAGCCTAGATTTTCCTGTGATTGATGAGGAAAAGAATCATTATCTTTCTCAAAGTGTAGGTCCTTGGATGGCTTATATCTACCGTGAAAGCTTAGTTTCACCAAATGGTCTTCAAAGCAACTCATCCAAAATGCTGCTGCGCTTCTTCAAACCCAAGCCTACTGTCTCTTGATGAAGCCTTTCTCGAATTACCACGACTTTGTTATTGATGTTATCAAAATTATTTATCTGAGTCCTGTGTTTATGTTTCAAATAGAATTTACTGCTTTATGATAATTGTTTGATCTTCCCATTCTAGTCAAACAATTCTTTTAATATTCTTGGTATTATTATTCTTCCTTGCAAATCATTGGTCATAATAATTTTACATCAATACTACTGTTTCGTGGAGAAGAAGGGCATGGGCAGGGATGGATATGTAGAAATGACCATAATTTACTTGCTTCATTTTGTAAATTAAGTTAAAAAAGAATAGTTCCTTAAATATCGATTAGGCATACGTATCTTACCATACGTTAAAATTAGTATAAAGTGCACCTTGGTGATTTTCCATAACAAATTCAAAGTATCTTCACTGTACTACTTGTGGTGATCGTTAAAGTAATTTATTTAATGTAAAAAATATTTGTTGCTAAAACCATAATAGCAAAGCAGTAGAATGATATCTGGTCCAGCTTGCTCTCTCAACTGATACCATCCTAGAAGTATATCCGAAATCAGTAATAGAGGTGTTCATGTGTCGGGTGAATCGGGTTTATCCTGATCTAAACCTGGCCTTAAATATATATTGAGTCTATTTTTTTAGACTTTAACCCGATTCTAGATCCGATGAAACCTAACCATATTCGGCCACAACTATATCGGATCCAAACTGGGTCTTTAAAACTTTAACAATAATTTATAAAAAAATATTTATGATGCACTTATATATAAAGAAATTTGTTATCGAAAAGTTGATATCCATATTTGAACTTGAATTTGTCCATAAATTTTAATTTGATGCTTCTTTGATCTATTTTCTAATTCAACAAGTGTGATTAAAAATAAAACAATAAGCTTATAATTCATATAACATAATATTAAAATTAATTTAGAGTACACATGAGTCGGGTGAAGACGAGTTTGCCTTGACCCGGACCGACCTGACCCGAAATAATGACCATGTCTATTTTTGAGACCCTTACCCGGCTTTAAACTCATTGAAATCACACTAAATTAATCCCAAAAATATTCGAGGGCGGATCGGGGCATGTGCACCCTTAGTGAGAACACAGAAGATTGAAATTTTTAAAGATGGAGACTAAAATTTTAATAACATTTTATATTTAAAATACTCTCATTTTAATTAATTAATTTCAACTTTATTTTTTATGCAAATTAAATTAGAACTTCATTCTTATTTCAGTCTTTATCTTCTACTTTACATCAAATATAATATTAAGACTTATTTCAATCTTTGTCTCTCAAACTCTCTCTCACTTCCAAATGCTACCTTAATAATTTTAAGTTAAATTTCAATTTAATTCTTGAAATGTGACTAGATATTCAATTTAATTCCTACAATTTTATTAGTCCAATTAGAAGTCTCAAATTAACAATAGTAAATCTCAGTTGTTCCTACAATGATATTCGTTACTGGAACGCGGAGATGAAATTTAAATATTCAATCTGGCCTTGTGATTGAAATAAAATACTAAACAAAATCTCAAATGTCCTAAATTAATAATTTATCATTATCTTCGCAAGAATAATTGGGAGCAAGAGTCAAAATTTTGGGAGCTCTATTAGGTCATATATTTTGAGTCTCGAATTTCATTTCTGTGTCAGGAGAATATGCTAGATAAGCTCTAATGACGGAATTTATCCTAGGAACAACCGAAATCTATTGTTGCTATAATTTGAAATTTTAAGTGGAACCAATGAAATTGTAGAGATTTAAATTAAGTATCTAATTAAATTTTATGAGCCAAATTGAGATTTAACTCAATAATTTAATTTTAAAAAATCAAACAATAAGTTTATAATTAATATAACATAATATTAAAATTAATTTAAAACATATATATTTTTTTAGTTCTTTTAGGGTGCACATGGGTCGGGTGAAACCGGGTTCGCATTGACCCGGACCCAACCCGAAATAATGATCGAGTTTATTTTTGAGACCCTTACCTGACCCTAGACTCGATGAAATAACGCCAAATTAGCCCCTAACATGTTTAGGACCGGGGCAGATCTTCGAGTCGGGTCGGGACATGTGCACCCCTTATCAGTCCTGCTAAGAGGTCAGCACATTTTGTGATTTGTAGCCATCAATTAACCATTATTAATATTTTTAATGGTGTGAGATTACACACTCTTTTCTTACTAGCTAAAATGTTGCTAAATTTTCTCTATCTCAAATCTTTCCGGGACCAAATCACTGCACCATTAAAATTTTATTAATTGAAATACTACTATTATCATATTAATTTCGGCTACCGATATGAATATGCTATTGTATCTGTATAGTGTTTCTACAATATTGATTCAATCAATTTATAAGGAAACTTATGAAATACAATTTAAGAAGTTAAACCGATTTGTCATCTGTCCTGTCTTATTCAATTTACCTAATGACATTCAGCTCAATATTCAGGTGATAAGATCTTCTGGGACTTGGCTTTGGTTGGTTCTCCTAACTCTTGGGTCAAGTTGGTAAAAATCATTGGTACATAGTTGGTAATGTTACGCTCATGCATTCAAGATTCTTAGGCTATAGAATAAAAATACCACATTATGTTAAATTGTTTATCATTGATTGTATTCAAGATTGTTGTTTGGAATAAAAGAAAGAAATAGAGTGATGTATTATGTCTTCATCCTTTCAAACTTAGTCTATTATTTTCCATTCATGTCTGGCCAACATTCATTAAGTCGCATATTAGTTGTCTTTAGTTTCTATACTTGTTTGATATTTTTTGAAAAAATAAAAATAAATCTGTTTATATATTTGGTTTGAGACAGGAACGCTGAATTAAAAAAAATTGAAGGAATATTTGTTGTTGATGTAGTTAGCATTTTTTATCTTTTCAATTTCTTCCTGAATATAAATGTATAATATAGTGATTACCCCTACCTCCATTCTTTTTAAACTCAGTATAACTAATGTATACAAAATTTATGGCAAGGCTGTTTAGCGAAAGGTAAGGTCTTTGTGTCAAAAATACTTAATGACTTTCATTCCTGGGAAACAATGGCATATAAGAAATGGAATCTTCAAGTTGCAAAATTTTCATGAGGTTTTGAAACATTGTACAGAGGCTATTGACTGTAATCCTAAAAATACCAAGGTAACAATACTCATTAATTAGAGGTGAAGGCCGATCATGATCTGTTCAAATACTACATTTTAAGTTGTAGGTACTTAAGTTATAATTAGATTCTGAGTTGCTGTATAAAAATAATAATAAAAGAAGACAATATTACACTTGATTTAATTAAAGCTTGGACTATAAACATATGAAAGTTTAAGAATAAAAAGATGTTTTCAATGTTCTGTTTTATAGTTAGATTCATCCTTTGTTTTTAAATTTATCTTTTAACTCTAGTTTCCTAATTATGGTATTCCCATGTATGTAGGGTGAGGTGGTAATTCGTATTAAATTGTATTAAAATTGAGAATACGTTTAAATTTCTCACAGTTATAAATACTCTAGAGATTTAATCCTAAAATATTTCTAAGGTTACTTAGTTTAGATTTTATACTTTTGTCTCTCAATTGCTCTTGTGATATGTGTGGAGCATGGGAAGCAACATGTTGTTTTGATTTTCCATTTTCTTCCCTCAAATTATTTTTCTTCATTTACATTTATGTATGGCAACGATTTTTTATTTCTATAAAGTTTCATTTGGTTTTTGGGGATTGTGGCGCTTATTTTTTGCATTTAGTACGTTGTATGGTCCTTGTGTAGAGTCCAAACTTGGCGAAAGCCACTGCCTCTGGAGGTGTGGCCTAATTTATTCATTGATTGATCAATGATTAAGAGAGTGCAATTGTTCTGACTTAGATTATTTATGTATTTTTTTTTTTTTTTCTTCTCAGATTATTGTTTTGTTGAGAAGCTGAAGAGCCAAGAGAATTATTCTTACATGGTGATTATTTATGTTATTTCTTTTTGCGGTTTTTATGAAAAATAGGTTTACTTTTATGTTTCTCCTTCGTCCAATTTATTTACTTATTTTCCTTATGTCTTTTTAGACCTGGTCTAAATTATTAGAGTTAATTAGGGGGATTAAAAAACATGTCTCAATTTTTGTTAGTTGGTGTGTGTAAAACTCTTTTCATAAATATATTTAAGAAAAATGGACTGTCACCATTGCAAACTATTTTCATTATCTTTCCAATATTTTTTTATTTAGGTTTTGTATTTTGTTATTTTATTTTAAGTTTGTTGTGTTTTGGAGTACTTAGTTGCCAATCTTTAAACACATGCATTTTATGTCTTTCTATTTTCCTCCAAAGATTATTGAAAAAATGTTACTGATTGTGAGCTTCAAAAGAAAATGAATGAAGAAGAACGCTCTCGATCTAGTTGTCATACGCATCTAAGCATTGCTATGTGTGTGATGAACATTGCAACAAAAGAAGAGTGGCAGGAATTGATTCATGTTCGTCCTCTTATTTAATCTTACAAGACATTTTCAATTCAGTAACAATATTAATAACCTATGATTTAGTATCAATTTTCTGATTTTAATCCCAATAATATTTAACCATTTAATAGTAAGTGAATTTCTTTACTTTCTAAAAAATAATAAAGTCTTTTTAGTACTATTTAAATTAAAATTGAATGTATGTAGACCACGTAAAGAGGGTTTTGTCATTCATTTTTACAAGAGCTTAAGGTAATTAATAATAATAAATAGCAACACTACAATTATTTTTATAATAATGATATTTATACATTAAAATTAATAATTAAAATCAGTTACTATGTATTTATATATATATATATATATTGTTTAACTTATTTTTAATGTGTATTTTATATTTAAATATAAAATTATATATATTTTATATTAGTGATTAATTTTAGTAGCTGATTTTAGTATATACATAGTAATTAATCTTGCTTTATTATTTGTGTTATTTTGTGCATGCAACGATTTGAGTAATAATAAAAGTGTATTTGACTGTTTATCAACACAACAAACAATATGTATGTTTAAGTATTTGTTTGGGAGCCATTAAATCGATAAAAAAAAAGATATTTTTTGTTGAAAAAAGATTTTTTTTATTTTTAATGTGTTTGATAAATTTCTAATAACAAAAGTAAAAACACTAGAAAAAATATCTTTTTTGTCTATCAATTATGTGCTTGTTTGGGTGCTATTAAGTTGACAAAAAAGTTCTTTTTCAATGAAAAATATTTTTTTATTTTTCATCGTGTTTGATAAATTTCTAGTAGTAGAAATAAAAATATTTTTTTTTAGAAGCTACAATTTACATCTTTTTTTCTTAAAAAAATATTTTTTACATAATAAAAAAAACTGAGTTAATAGTCAAATTAGTTCCTGAAAGATAATGTATCTTTTTAATTCATCACTGAAATTTTTTTTAATCAAATTGGTCTTTCAAAAATTACGAATTTGTCCTTCAGTTACTCCCCTTACAATTTTCGTCAGCGATTGATGATATAAAATATTAACTGATAGCATATATGACACATAACAAGTTTAATTGAACGTTGACTAAATATGTTTACGAAATTCTATCAATTTAGTGACTAGATCATATTGAGAATATGATTTTTATAATTGAAAAAAATTACTAAATTAATAAATTTTCATAAATATATTTGGTCAATATCCAATTAAACATCCAGGTATTATATATGTTATCAATGAACTTTTTACAACATCAATCTTTGAAAAAGTTGTTAATGGAGTGACTGGAGGACAAATATGATTAATTCGTAATCTTTGAAGGATCAATTTGATTGAAAAAATCTTGTAGACTACAAGAAAAAGCAATATTTGTAACAAAAAATATTGTTACAAAAAATCGAAATTTTGAAACAAAAGGATTTTGTAACAAAAAAAGCGTCGTTGCAGTATGTCCCGTTATAAAAAATTTTTGTAATAAAAAGTGGAACTGTTACAATTCAAAGTAATATTTTATAACAAATTTTTCTGATACAAAAAGTCAATGCAAAAATCGTTACAAAAGTGATAACAAATTTTGATTTTCAAAATATTTTTTGTGACAATATATTTTTTTATCATAAAATTGTTACAAAATGTAACTTGATTTTGTAACATTTTTTTTGTTTAGTTACAAAAAACTATTTATTTTGTAATTATTTTTTTAATACAAATTACACGCATAATTTTCTAAATTATATTATTTTTTAATTAATTAATATATTAACTAATTTACTCAGCAAATCAATATTTTATATAATATATAATAACATAGATAGTTCAAATATCTTTCATTTAACTAAGATTGTTTTATAAATCTTCAACTTATAAACTTTAAAGTACAAACTAACAAGACACATTGAAGAACCCTAATGAACTAGATAGATACATAAGACAAGAAAAACAATAAATTATAAATCTCCAAAATATAAACTACAAATTACAAACTCCATCATGTTCATACATCTCCTTTCTCATGGAGAAGCTTCTAATAATTAAGTGACACACACCTGAAAAGATGACCAACCAAAAAATACTAGTTTAAGGAACAGGATTTGTTTTTCCTTTAAAAATGCACAGAAAAAACAAAAAATTATACTCGTATTATTCAACAAAAAACTATAACCTTGATGATTGTAGAACAAGCCTCTCAACATCTCTAATGTATAAAATGATGGGAGCAGTTAGCACAAATATGTGAGGAAATCACACAACCAACATAACCAAACGGTTCAACTCAAATTAAATGAGACCTGCAATATTAAAAACAAGACACTTTGCAGAGCATGGTTCTTCATGTCCTGTCACCTAAGGTTTGAAGCTCCATAGACAATGGTAGAGTTTTGTCAATATCAACAATCTGCTGAAATTTAAAATCCTATTGCATTACCAACCAAAGGCATAAGCACATACTTATCAAAGCATCAATATCCTCATCACATAAACTATACACCCATCCTAAATTTTCCATTCAACAAAAAGACCTGGGTCGAAGGGAGCTCACCTGGAAAGCTGACCAACTGAACTAATGGCCGAAACAAGAAGACTACCACCACCACCACCACTCAAGGGAGCAGATGTTGGTTCTATCTGCTTCTGCAATTCACCATAATGGTATAAAAGCAGCAACAAATCAACCCTAAACACTAATAATCAGAAAAATAAAAGCATCAATCAACCACTAAACCTACGTATATTACAATGTATCAACAAAATTTGAATGATCTGCCAACAAAATTTGGGAGGATGGTATTTTTGATTGTGTATTTGATGAAGCCATCTAGAACAACAATAATATAAAACAACCACTACAAAAAATTCTAGTTAATAAATATATTACACTATTGAATAATCTGCCTGAATCAACAAAATAACAATCAACCAAATATAATCAACAACAATAAAGAATCTGTTAATACACGGCAAAATTGCTTGACTCCAAAATAAGAAAAGTAAGGTTGATAAATAGAAATTGGTTAGAAATTTATTTGATAAGCTACAGGTCTGGTTAGTTCTCATCTCAACATTTTTTATCATACATTGTAAAACTCCTATAGAATCGACAGATTAATCAGTTCCTCAGTGAATCAAATTATAACCCAATGAGGCAATATGTCAATAACTGAATAAATAATAAAAAAATACCTAAGAAGAGGGAGACCAAGCACGGCGAAGCAGAGTCTGGCAATGGGAAGGTAGCCGTGACGGTGAGCCATGCCGGACGAGGGTGCGACGACAACGACGACGACGCGACGCTGTCACGCAGAGGAGGTGACGAGCCAGGAAGGAGATGCACAGGGGCCAACGCGAGAGTCACGAGACGAAGCAGAGTAGCCAAATGGCGACGCATCAGTGGTGAAGGAACAACGATCTCCAACGGCGAGCTTGGTAGCGACTAGGCGCGACAGAGCTGGCAGCGTCCTCTCCTCCATCGCGTTTCCCACAACAGCAGCTCTCTGTCTCAACGTCTCACTCTCTCCCCTCTTCGTCAACGTTGACGGCGACGCGTGGGACAGCGGCTCCACGGCGGTGAGGCGCGACGTCAGCGCAGTCTTCTTCTTCTCCTTCTCTTTTTCTCTGTTTTGCGTGTCTGTGTGTAAGGGTATGTTGTGTGTGTGTTTCTTACGTTGAAGGAGGGTGAGGCTGCGGCTGTTAGGGTTAGAAATTAGGGAAATTAGGGTTTTGAATTAATTTGGGAATTAGGGTGTGAAATTAGGATTTTATAAAAGAATAAGGATAGATATGAATAGATATTTTGATAAAATTAGAGGGTAGAGTAATTTTAATACCAAATATACTCCATTCAAAATATTTAAGATTATTTATCAACATATTACTAAATTCAATTAATTATTTTTAATTTAAAATATAAAATGAACCTATTAATCATATTCTTATAAAATATAGTTTAAACTCAATATTAATTATTCAAATTAAATGATATCACTTTTCATTATTTTTCTATCACTGGAACTTTAATTTCAATTTATAAAATAATTAATTATAATAAAAATTGTATATATTTTGCAACAAAACACTGGTTCGTTACAAAAGCCAATATAATTTGTAACAAAAAAAAAATTAAGTCGTTACAAAATATCAAAACATTTTGTAATAAATTGTATTGTTGTTATAAAACATTATTATTATGTAACAATTACTAATTTTTGTTACAAGAAAATAATTTTTTGTAACAATTTTAAATTTGTTACAAATGTTCTATTTTCTTGTAGTGATATAGATAAATTTAAAAAATACTTTATCTTTCGTGGACTAATTTAAATAATTTTGTACCCAAATGATTGATAAATAAAAAGATCTTTTAAAATAAGATAACTAAACATAAAATTAATTTTATATTTTAAAAAATCTATAAAAATTTGAATTATAATTTTATCTTATTTTTTAACCATTTAAATTTTAAATTTTAAATTATACACAATATTTTATTATTAGAATAGTTACTCATAAAATCTTATCCATTAAATTCATCAATTTAATATAAATTAAAACGTATTAAACTTTTGCAATAAAATGTCTTTTTTGTTACAAAATATATTAAACTTTTGCGATAAAACAACATTTTGTCACAAAACATATTGAACTTTTGTAACAAAATAACACATTTATAAAAAAGGAAAAATTGTTACAAAAATTAGAAAACTTTTATAACAAATTATCTTGTAGTTACAAAAGATTATTAAACCACTCTTCCACCTTAACCCATGACAACAATAAAGACGTCTCACGGCCCACAAATTCAGCCCAACAGAATACACAAATTAAATTATAATTTAGTCTTTATCTTATCTTATAGTTATCTCTATCTTTATCTATATCTTATCTTTATCTAATTTTATCTTTCATAGGCCAATACTCTATATATACTTAGTTTTACCTTTATAGTTTACAATTCATTCAATCAACAATCAATAAAATTTCTTCATCTTTTTCTTTCATAATTCTTTTATTTTTCTATTCTTTCACAATTTTATTTAGGATTAGCACAGAAGCGAGTAGTTGATGAGAGGTTAAGTATCGGCCACCAAAAATTCCATAAATTAAACCTCACTTTCTATAATTAAATCTTAACGATATATAGTTATGCCACATGAATTACATTCCTAGAAGTAATGATTAATTTTTGTTCTAAAAGCTTGCCACGTGTAGCAACCTGTTGGCTATAAATTGATAACACCCAATGGAGTTTTATATATGTAGGCACACTATCAATTTAAACAAATTAAAATCCTTATTAGGGTGATCCTTAACTTCTTATTATTGCCTTACTTGAAAATCATGATGATGAAGTTTTTTCACCTTGCACTTTTGTCTACACTATTGTTCATAAAATTAATCCTAATTCTTGGAGATGTTGGCACTGCTACTTCTTATGGACCTCCATATATACGTAAGGACACACAATTCTCCTCTTCTAGTTATAATAATTAAGTTCTAGATAGTCATAATTTGAATTTGTGCAGCCACTGCGTGTGATGGAAATAAAAGAGAGCAATTTCCAGCGGGGAATATGTTTGTAGCTGTGAATGAAGGATTGTGGGACAATGGTGCTGCATGTGGAAGGCGTTACAAAATAAGGTGTCTGAGTGGAGACAATAGACCCTGCAAAAGTGACATAATTGAAGTTAAGGTTGTTGATTTGTGTCATCGAACTCCGTGTCCCACCATGCTTTTGTCAACTACTGCCTTCTCAGCCATCTCTCGCTTCTCCAATGCCAAAATCAACATTGAATATGCCCAGTCAGTCTATATAAACTTCTCATTTCTTCATGTTTTGATTATAGATTTCATCTGAGTAATCTACTTAATTTTGTTGCTTTAATTTTTGCTTTTATAATGCAGGATTTGATCGATATATTCAGGGTTCAGCTGAGACGCAAGCCTAATAATTATATGTAAATAATGCTGTAACAATAAACGGCATCATTATTGAGGAATTCAAGCTGCTAATTTGTTTCAGAGAGAACTGTGAAATAATGTAACAAAATCAAGTATATATATGGTGCTTGATTGAATATTTAATGTTTTGTTTTCTATACATAGTCATTACTAATTAGTGAGCAAAGCAAATTCTAGTGCAAACTGCAAAGAAATAATGACAATGGTAATCTAATTAAATATTTTTTTACGTGTGTTTCAATAGTAGTGCATCAACTTCGGTGCCCATGTCACTATTAACACCCTTGAAAAGCAAATTAAATTAATTTGAAAAATAAAAAAATAAAATAAAAATTGGACATGCATGGGAGACTCAATTAACATAAACTAGATATTAGAAAAGAGAACCAAGCATCATATATAATAAAAAGTTAAACTAATGAATTAACTAATAGGAACTAATAAATCTGTTAGTATTTTCTTTTGTGTATTAAATATTTTAATATTAGTAGATATAAATTTAGTCAAAGTGGTTTACTTTTATGTTTTTCCTTCGTCCAATTTATTCACTTATTTTCTTATGCGTTTTTAGACCTTATCTAAATTATTAGTTAATTAGGGGTTAAAAAACATGTCTCAATCTTTGTTAGTTGATGTGTGTAAAACTCTTTTTATAAATATATTTAACAAAAATGTACTGTCACTATTGCCAAATTATTTTCATTATCTTTCCAGTATTTTTTGTATTTAGATTTTGTATTTTGTTGTTTTGTTTTGTGTTTATTCTGTTTTGGAATATTTAGTTGCCAATCTTTATTTGAACACATACATCTTTATGTTTTTGTGTTTTTCTCCAAAAATGATTGAAGTGTTATAAAATAACTAAATAAGAAAGATAAAATAAAGAAGTGTAAATGAAAGATTCTAGTATTAATATTCACTAATAACAATAATTTATATATTAATATTGTATTTGTAGTATATGAAGAAAGAAAGAGAAAGAAAAGCTTTATATTGTACATAGAGAGAGAGAGAAAAAAAATACTTTATTGATGTGTAGAATGTATCTGATGATGCCTTCTATTTATACAGGTAAGGTACTCTTATTTTCAACTCTCATTTATTTTAATTCATCCTTCAAAAGTGATTCTTTCATTGTTCACCGTCCAAGTCATAAATGAGCATCCATGTATTTGATCTTATCATAACACTCTCCCTTGGATGACCATTTAGGATTATTGCCTCGTTAAAACCTTACTAAAGAAAAATACAGTGGGAAAAAACCTTAATGAAAGAAAAAGAGTACAATATCCTTTAGTGATGGGGACTGCCTCATTAAAAACCTTGTCAAGAAAAACTCGATGGAAAAAAACCTGACCAAGGAAAAAAGAGTACAGTCTCCCCCTCTTGTCGATATCAGTTGATGTCTCGAAATCGGCGCATCCCAATCTCATGTACCAATCTTTTAAAGGAGGATTTTGGGAGTGACTTTGTGAACAAATCTGCCAGATTGTCACTTGAGTGGATCTGTTGGACATCAATTGTCTCCTGATTTTGAAGATCATGAGTGAAGAAGAATTTGGGAGAAATATGCTTTGTTCTATCACCTTTAATGTATCCGCCTTTAAGTTGAACAATGCATGCTGTATTATCTTCAAACAAGATAGTTGGAGCTATCTTATAATCAATCAGTCCACATGATGACAGAATATATTGGATCAGACTTCTGAGCCAAAAACACTCGCAACTAGCCTCATGAATCGCTAGTATTTCGGCATGATTAGAGGATGTTGCAGCAATCGTCTGTTTCGTGGACCTCCATGATATAGCTATTCCACCATATGTAAATAGGTATCCTGTTTGAGATCTCCCTTTATGTGGATCAGACAAGTAAAACAATCCCATATCAACCGTTCCATGAAGATATCGAAAGATTTGCTTGATTCCACTCCAATGTCTTCTGGTTGGAGAGGAACTATACCTCGCTAGTAAATTCACCACGAATGATATATCGGATCGTGTATTATTAGCAAGATACATTAGCGCTCCAATGGCACTAAGATATGGTACTCCAGGACCAAGGATATCTTCATTTTCTTCTTTAGGACGAAATTGATCCTTTTCCACATCCAAAGACCTTACGATCATTGTGGTACACTCAAAGGATGTGACTTATCCATATAAAATCTTTTCAAGATCTTTTCTGTGTATGTTGTTTGATGAATAAAGATCCCATTTTTTATATGCTCGATCTGCAAGCCGAGACAAAATTTAGTCCTTCCAAGATCTTTCATCTCAAACTCTTCTTTTAGAGTTTTTATAATTGTTGGAATCTCTTCAGGAGTCCCAATGATATTTAAATCATCAACGTACACAGCAATTATAATGAATCCAGATGCATATTTTTTTTATGAAAACACATGGACAAATATCATCATTCTTAAATCCATTTTTTGGCCAGATACTCAGGAAGACGATTATACCACATTCGTCCAGATTGCTTTAGACCGTATAAAGATCTTTGCAATTTAACTGAGTATAATCCCTGTGAATATTCATTGGATGGTTTAGATATCTTTAGTCCTTCAGGGACTTTCATATAGATATCCCGATCTAATGAGCCGTATAAATAGGTTGTTACTACATCCATTAAATGCATATGCAGTTTATGATATGCAGATAAACTGACCAAATAACGCAATGTTATCGCATCCACTACAACGGAATACGTTTCTTCATAATCTATACCGGGCCTTTGTGAAAAACCTTGTGTCACAAGTCAGGCTTTGTAGCGCACAACTTCATTTTTCTCATTTCGTTTTCTCACAAATACCCATCAGTATCCAACAGGTTTTACATCTTCTGGTGTACGGACTACAGGTCCAAAGACTTCACGTTTTGCAAGTGAGTCTAATTCAGCCTTCATGGCTTCTTTCCATTTTGGCCAATCATTCCTTTGTCGACATTCTTCGACTGATCTTGGCTCAAGATCCTTACTTTCATGCATGATATTTAATGCCACATTATATGCAAATATTTCATTGACAATTGTCTTATTTCGGTTCCATTTCTTTCCTGTAAAGACATAATTTATCGAGATCTCATCATTTTCACAATTTTCAGGTACCTGAACGTCTTCTGGCGTTAAAATTATATCAGAATTTTGGACAACTGCAGGTGTCTTTACTGTGTCTTTTTCAACAGAAATAGCATTTACCTCTTTTCTCTTTCGAGGATTTTTATCTTTGGAACCGACAAGCCTGCCTCGCTTCTGGCGTGTATTTGCTTCAGTGGCTATTTGTCCTACTGGGACATCAATTCGAATTGGGGCATTTTCTGCCCTGCCACGCTTCTGGCGTGAATTTGCTTCAGTGGCTACTTGTCCTACTAGGACATCAATTCGAATTGGGGCATTTTCCGCTGGTATATAAGATTTGGTTATCCTCTTTGTATCGGAAAATGCATCAGGCAATTCATTTGCTATTCTTTGCAAATGTATAATCTTTTGAACTTCTAGTTCACGTTGCCCTGATCGAGGATCTAAATGCATCAACGATGATGCATTCCAATTAAGTTCCTTTCCAGGAAGCTTATTCTCTCCCCCTAATGTTGGAAATTTTGATTCATCAAAATGACAATCCACAAACCGAGCTTTAAATACATCTCCAGTTTGTATCTCAAGATACCTCACTATAGAGGGAGAATCATATCCAACATATATCCCCAATTTTCTTTGGGGTCCCATTTTGGTGCGATTAGGTGGTGCAATAGGAACATATATCGCACACCCAAATATTCTTAAATGGGAGACATTTGGCTGCTAGCCAAAAGCTAATTGCATAGGAGAGAACTGATGGTAACTCGTTGGCCTCAAACGAATAAGTGCTGCGGCATGTAAAATAGCATGCCCCAAACCGAGGTTGGGAGATTTGTTCTCATAAGCAAGGGTCTAGCAATTAATTGGAGGCGCTTAATAAGTGATTCTGCTAACCAATTTTGTGTGTGAACATAAGCTACTGGATGTTCAACACTTATTCCATTAGCCATACAATAAGCATCAAAAGTTTGGAAAGTAAATTCACCAACATTATCAAGACGAATTGCTTTGATTGGATTTCCTGGAAATTGTGTTTTTAATCAAATAATTTGAGCCAGTAATCTCGCAAACGCCAAGTTGCAAGAAGATAATAAGCACACATGTGACCATCTCGAAGATGCGTCTATCAGGACCATAAAATATCTAAAAGATCCACATGGTGGATGAATAGGTCCACATATATCACCTTGAATCCTTTTTAAAAATTCAGGGGACTCAAATCCAATCTTTACTAGTGATGGCCTTAAAATTAACTTCCCTTGAGAACATGCAGCACAACAAAATTCACTAGATTTAAGAATCTTCTGGTTCTTTAGTGAATGTCCATGAGAGTTTTCAATAATTTTCCTCATCATGGTTGTTCCCGGATGACCCAATCTATCATGCCAAGTTATGAATTTATTTGGGCTAGTAAACTTTTGGTTTACAATGGCATGTGATTCAATTGCACTAATCTTGGTATAATACAACCCAGATGAAAGTGAGGGTAACTTTTCTAATATAACATTTTTATTTAAATAATGAGTTATGACACATAAATACTCATGATTTCCCTCATTCATCGTTTCAATATAATATCCATTTCGGCGAATATCTTTGAAACTCAACAAGTTCCTCAGAGACTTGGTAGATAATAATGCATTATTTATTACAAATTTTGTTCCTCCAGGAAACAAAATTATAGCTCTTCCGGAGCCTTCTATCACATTGCCTGAGCCAATAATAGTATTAACATACTCTTCTTTTGGCACAAGATGGGTAAAATATATAGTACTTTTAAGAATAGTGTGCGAACTTGCACTATCCGCAAGGCAAATATCTTCAGAATATGTCCTTGCCATTTTTCTTCAAAAACAAATAATGATAATAATAAAATGAGTAAAAGTACATGCACAGTAAAATTATTCACATGAATACTTAACAAACACACACATATCAAACTATTCTATCATTGATCAAATAGCCAATATTTCCTTCAGAATCCTTAAAGAAATTAGATACATCATAATGAGTGGTAGAATTTTCAGCATCATTTGAAACAAAATTTGTTTCCTTTCCTTTGTCATCCTTTTTCAAAGATGCCTGGTAAAGATCAACTAGGTGCCTTGGGATACGACAGGTACGTGACCAATGGCCCTTTCCACCACAACGAAAACACTTATCCTCTGTTGATTTATTTTGCCCAGAATTTATTTCTTTATCCCACTTCTGGTGAGATCCTCTCTTTTGAATATAATTCTTTTTCCTTCCATAATTTTTCTTGTTATTAAAACCTTGCCATTTACCTCTTTTGGGGTAATTTGCCGCATTTACTTCAGGAAATGGGGCAGCGCCAGCTAGGCGCGCTTAATGATTTTTCAAGAGCAACTTATTGTTGCATTCAGCAACAAGAAGGCAAGAAATTAACTCAGAATATTTTTTAAATTCTTTTTCTCGATACTGCTGCTGCAGAAGCATATTCGAGGCATGGAAGGTTGAGAAAGTTTTCTCCAACATATCATGATCAGTTATCTTTTCCCCACATAATTTCATTCGTGAGGTGATTCAAAACATTGCAGAATTATATTCATTTATGGATTTAAAATCCTGCAGACGCAAGTGCGTCCACTCATATCGGGCTTGAGGAAGTATTACCGTTTTTTGATGATTATGCCTTTTTTCAAGGTCTTTCCACAGATCTCCAGGATCTTTTAATGTGGGATATTCATTTTTCAATCATACTTCAAGATGATGACGAAGGAAAATCATGGATTTGGCTTTATCCTTCTGGGATATATTATTTTCAGCCTTAATGGTATCTCCAAGATCCATTGAATCAAGATGGATTTTAGCATATAATATCCATGATAAATAATTGTTTCCAGATATATCAAAAGTATTATATTCAAGATGAAAGAGTTTCGACATAATAAAAATTTATTACTTGAAGTCTTCCTAAAATATCGTTAGAATTTCGTGCTGATAACGTATTATAAAATAACTAAATAAAGAAGATAAAATAAAGAAGTGTAAATGAAAGACTAGTATTAATATTCACTAATAATGATAATTTATATATTAATATTGTATTTGTAGTATATGAAGAAAGAAAGAGAAAGAAAAGCTTTATATTGTACATAGAAAAAGAGAGAAAAAATATTTTATTGATGTGTAGAATGTATTGATGATGCCTTCTATTTATATAGGTAAGATACTCTTATTTTCAATTTTCATTTATTTTAATTCATCCTTAAAAATGATTCTTTCATTATTCACCGCTCAAGTCATAAATAGACATCCATGTATTTAATCTTATCATAACATAAAGAAGTGTTATTGATTGGGAGCTTCGAAAAAAGATGAATAAAGATGAGCATCGCAATAAAAGAAGAGTGGCAGGAGCTGATTCAAATTCCTCCTCTTTATTTAATCTTATAAAATATATTCAATTCACTAACAATATTAGTAGCCTACAATTTAGATCAATTTTCATGATTGTAGTCCCAATAATATTTAACCATGCATTTAATATTAAGTGACTTTCTTTATCTTCTAAGAAATTTTACTGTAACAAAGTCTTTCTTAGACTATTTAAGTTGAAATTGAACGTAGACCACCTAAAGAGAGTTTTGTCACTCGTCCTTATAAGAGCTCCAGGTAATTAATAATAATAAATTTTTAGTGACTGATTTTAGTATATACATAGTAATTAGTCCATTTTGGAAGGCAAACAATTATTATTTAAAACATACTAAAGATATAAAATACACTCAAATAAATGTACAAGATACACTCAAATGAATGCACAATATACACCCAACATAATAAACAAAATACACCCAACTTAATAAACAACATATACCCAACTTGATAAACAAAATATAACCAAATGGGTCAACAAAATACACCCAATTATGGTACTTACTTTTTTCCTTTTTTGCTGGGTTCTTTTCTTGGTGAATCCTCTGAGTCTTCTTGAGTCTCAGACTCAGAGGTAGAACTGTCACTATCAGTTGTTTCTGTCTCCGAAGACGATGTTGAACTTGCCTTCCTTTTTTTATTTTTTTGATTTCTTGTTTTTTTTCTTTTTCTCTATTTTTTTTATTTTTCTCTTGTTTCCGCCATCTTTACAATCCCCTAAAACATTAGAAATTTTAGTTAGCAGCATTCAGGTAAATAAAATACACCCAACATATTATGTTCACTTACCATATTTTCCTCTATTTCCGCCCTCATTCTTTCGACCAACTGCTCCTTACTCTAGTTGGCAATCCAGGGTTTTGGAGGTCTTTCTGCCATCTTCTTATCTTTATTTTTAGAAAGATGAAAGTAAATTATCATCAGGGCAAAGAGGCAGCCATCAATTACCTTTTTCTTTTTCTCCTTGTAATCGGTTATGCCCTTAATGATAAAACTCAAAACATGCCCTCCCCAGTTTCGCACTGTTATGGTGTCCATCTCAAAAATTGGGGCCAAGTGCACATGTGAGATTTTGTTTATTGTCGTTGGTAAAAGGAATGCCATCTGTATATAGAGGATGAAAATCCTCTTGAACATTAGGCGATCCTGTTCGTTACCAACGCCAATATCCATCATATCATCTGTAAGATTTTTGAGGGTCTTACCCTGGAATCTTCTAAAAATTTCTTTATCATCCTCAGTAAGTTTCTTATAATTGACTTTATGAGGAAATAAATCTCCTACAAAAAGGAAAACAACATAGTACGAAAATCAGTTCAAATACACCCAAGCATCAATTTAAATACACCCAAGCATCAGTTAATATACACCTATAATTTTTAGCGATTTACCTGATGCGTTGATGCCAAGCGCATCACCTAGTGTTTTTGGTCTTATTTTAAAAGAACCGTATCCGGTTTCCAGTCTGTTCTCCCCTAATTTGAAGTTGTTAGCCAACTCCATCAATACTTGGTGATGCACCCTTAGTAGCGGGATGTGCATCAAGCCACCGAATCCCAAATCCCTCACAATCGTTTTCTTCTCCTCACTCATGTTTCTGAATTTCTCATTTAACAAATGTGTTGCACACTTAAGGTCTTTGGTTTGCTGTAAACAAAAATAAAATTATAGTCAGATATATTTCTATTATATAAAACTGATTTAATCTAAGACATATATTTGTTCTTACATTTTTTTCAGCTTGGTTTTTCCTTATTTTCTTAAATGAAAAATACACTCATAGATATCAGTAAGATACACCCATAGATATGAGTCAGATACATCCATAGATATCAGTAAGATACACCCATAGATATGATTCAGATACACCCATATATATCAATCAGATATCACTCAAACATGCATTAATATACAAGGTCAAGCATGTAAGACCTCTAACTTTTTAAAAGTTATTAATTAATCATTTACGATGCATTATATTTATTTAAGACTGTATTTCGGAGATTTTTATATAAAAGTTGAGTAAACTCTTATTTTTGCTGCTATTATTTTCCTATGAATTATTGAGAATTTTGTGATATTGACGTTCTAGGGTCGAGTTTCGGTAATCACATGGTTGGAGTAAAAGCCGTTTTTGTTGTTGTGAAAGTAAACGGAACTGCGGATGCAGCTGCCGCTGAATGCGAGCCGAAAGAAAAAGAGTTTATGTCTCGTAGTTAGATCACAATCGAGGTAGGGGTTTTTCTTAAATCTATTTTACATTACAGGGTTGTTATAAATCGATATTAACGCGTAAAATACATTTTTGTGATTTCGCGAGTCTTATGAATTAAATTGAGTTGTTTTGGTTGAATGAGATCATTAATTTGATTTGATATTAAACCCGATTTGATATTGGAATTTGATTTTAAAATAAACTTGGAAAAAGACTTGATATTTGAAAACGGGTTATTTATTGAGAATGATTTGCTATTTTTTTTTGGAAATGATTCGAAAAGTGTTTGAGGGAATGGTTTGGTTTGAAACTGTTTGAGAAGACCGAGAATTCTTAACTATTGATTGATGCTGTTGGTTGAAGTCGGTCTAAATTGTGATTTATAGGATTGGTTGATTGAATTCTGGATTTTGTAATTTCTTTGGGTTGAGTATTGTTGTTGTGATAATGGTTGTTGGAAGTGATTTGACTGATTAACAGGTGTTTGGTTTGGTTTGGTTGGGACCCGAACAGGGTGGCAGAGTCCGAGTTTTAGAGGAGATGCTGCCGAAATTTTATAAAACTGGAAGTTTTGTTTGAAGTAATTGTTTAAAAAGACTTAGTTCTTAAACGTTATTTGTTTTGGATTGATTTATTTAGAATAGTAAGAATTATGTTTTGAATTGAGATTGTTGATTAACGGAAAGAAGGATGATGAGGATTGATTTGAAATATGATTTTTGAATGAATTTGGAAATGGGATATGGATTGACGAATGATGATGATATTGAGAATGACTTAGATATTGATGAATGATGAATGAATTATTTGTGGCTTATGAATTTGAAATATCTGAGATGCGAGGTTCCCTGGATTAAGTGCCGTGGCTTGCCACCACGTGTACCAGGTTGAAAACTCGATACTCTGTTGACCCTACGACGTAAGTGTGACCGGGCACTATATAAATTCCCGGGAATGTTACCCCCATTGAGCAATATTGATTATTTGAGAAAAAACTATGCATAGACTCTTGGGAATGCACGTCGGGGGACAGTCTAAGGACAATTCAGACTTGTCGGGTTGGCTGGATAACCGACAGATGAGCCTCATCAGCCATAGGACAGGCATGCATCATATGCATTTGTATGCTTTGTTTGGGTTTGAACTTGTTTTGGTTTGCCTAATTGCTAAACTGTTCTTAACTGCTACTTGAATTACTTGCTGTAATTGCTACCTACTTGTGCTTTCCTTGTTTGTCTTGCCTGTGTTTGTCCTGGCGTGCTACATTTGAGAATAAACTTTGGTGCTGAATTAACGATTGTGTTGTTTGATTGTATGGTTGGTTTCTGATTGAGATTTTTCTTATAAGGAAGGAAATGTTTCGGATTTTTGAATAATTACACGTTTCTTTAAAATGGTTTTGAACGATTATCTACTGGTTTTTAAAAGATTCATAAGGCAATGATAATCACTGAGCTTGAAAACAATTTTCTTATTAAATATCTTCTTATGACAACTTTGAAACTGCGTGGTGAGACCGTGTGGTTAGGTTCTCACCCCCCTACAGCTTTATCTTTTCAGGAACCGAATGAAGCATTAAGAAGAGTTATACTGCGTTTGGTTTATATGTTGTATTAATTAGTTTATTTTCTTCCCTTATCTTTGTTATTAAAATTTTGTAAGAGGGATAGGAATTGTATATTTTATATGTATAATATGTTGAGTTATTATGTAAGAAGTCTTGTATATGAATCTATGCCTGCTTGTATTTTTTCTTAAAATAAAGTATTTATTTTCGGTTTTCTAAGAAATCAGCGATACAGTGTCGAGTCACAGGCTCCTATTTTAGTATTTAATATGTAAAGTAGTTATAATACTTCTTGCTATCAGAGTAGCGCAGCCGGAAGCGTGATTTCTGATAGTGAGGGTGTTACAAAGCAACATTACAAGGTCAAGCAATATACACCCATGGACAAGCAAATATAAGAACAGTTGCAACTGCTGACTATTACAGTATATCAGTTCAGAAATATACACCCAATAATTTATGCCATATACACCCACCAAACTACGGAATATATCCCCAAAAATCAGTTACCAGAAGAACTAGAACAACAAGAACAGTAACACCTAGAAGAACTAAGAAGAACAGTGTAACATAGAACCAAGAATAACAGTAAAACCTAGAACAAGTAGAACATTATAAACTGTAAAATGAGACGTAGAGCAAGAAGAACAGTAAAACGTACAACAACGTAGAAGAACAGTAAAACCTAGTTCTTCGATTTCAAAATGTGGAAAATATACAGGATGACTAAAATAGTAACGTAACGTACCTTGAGTATTATAACTTTGTTTTTCTGGAGATTCTTGATCGAGAGTTCTATGTTGTGTTGATGGAATTTTCGAATCTTAGCGACGAGTTGTATATCTTCAGTTTCGAATGTTGCTCGAAAATGAAATGGTTGTGTTTTCTTTGAATGGCTTTGAGAAGTAGAAGAGTGCGCCATTAAGGAGCGGTTTACGCGAAGTGCAACCGTTTGAGTGGAGCGCGTATAAATGACGCTCCATTCAATGTAATTCACTGTGCGTGTGGAAGGATTGTGGGCTGGGAGCTTGTATGACTTGTAGGACCTTTTTGTTTGTATGTGTAGCAGGTCCATCTATTTATATAGGTAAGGTACTCTTATTTTCAACTCTTATTTATTTTAATTCATCCTTAAAAAGTGATTCTTTCATTGTTCACCGCTCAAATCATAAATGGACATCTATATATTTGATCTTATCATAACATGAAGAAGTGTTATTGATTGGGAGCTTCGAAAAAAGATGAATAAAGATGAACATCGCAATAAAAGAAGAGTGGCAGGAGCTGATTCAAATTCCTCCTCTTTATTTAATCTTATAAAATATACTCAATTCACTAACAATATTAGTAGCCTACAATTTAGATCAATTTTCGTGATTGTAGTCCCAATAATATTTAACCATGCATTTAATATTAAGTGACTTTCTTTATCTTCTAAGAAATTTTACTGTAACAAAGTCTTTCTTAGACTATTTAAGTTGAAATTGAACGTAGACCACCTAAAGAGTAATTTTGGTGGCTGATTTTAATATATACATAGTAATTAGTCTTACTTTATTCGTGTTTATTACGTAAAAAGTGCACTGTTGTTAACTATTTTTAGCATATAGTCAAATTTTATAACTTATGTTTGGCTTTACATTCTAAACACTTTTAGCATGGTGTAAGCAATTTGTAACATTTTTTAATTTTTTAGAATTTTGTAGAAAATATCATATAAGTTAAAAATTCTTAAATCTTCTAAAACTTGGCAATACATGGAGTCTTCTAGTTTCTTATACTTTTTATCCAATTTGACAACTTGCGTATCTCATCATTATTCACGATGGTTCTAATATGGAGGTGGATATATACAAGATAGATTTATTTTATCCAACATAAAAGTACTTGAAAAAAAAAATCTTTTTTTTATAAGTTATAATTTACATCTTTTTAAAAAAAAATTCCTTAAAAAAAGATGTTTTTAACGTAATAAACAAACAAAAAGTACTTTTATATTGTCGTACTCAAACATAATTGATAGATAATTTTTTTTCATGAGATATCCAAATATAAAATTATTTTTAATTTTCTAAAAGATTTTTAAAAAAAAATCGAAAAAAGATCTTTTTTTAAAAACTCATCCAAACAAGTCCTGCGACGTAACGCATCCTGTTGCCAAAATAGGAAAAATGTTCTGAAATAAATAAAATAAATTATTCATTTCCCAAAAAAAATAATTTCATCGTTCTTTTTTGAAATATGTTTTTTTTTTTGTTGGAGCAAGGTCGCTCACTACAATTGCAAACTTACAAATTTTATTGAAGTTAGCCTACTGTATCTGTGAACTTCATTGAAACTAACAAGTTTGCCAATTAGTGCGACGGACTTACTCCTATTTACGTACAATTTAAATTGTGTTGGTATATTTTTATTTTTCAAAATTTTAAATTATAACATACATTTTTAATTTAATTTAATAAAAATAAACATAGTCGTATGATTATAATTATATGATTAATTATGTTTATTCCAGTTTAATAAAAATATATTAATATGATCCAAATTATACAGAAATAGGAGCAAGTTTGGCTGAACCAATAGATAAACTTAGTTTCAATAAAATTTATCGCCTATTCAATTCAATGAAGTTAGCCGAATAGTCGTACTTATAAGGATGAAATTATTTGTTTTAAATAATTTTTTAAATTTATTTCAAAAAATTTTCTGCTAAAACAAAGAGGACGACGCCGTTAAGCTCTGATACCATTTTGTCACGGCCCCAAACGAGCCATGACTGGCGCTCAGGGAAAACAGTTCCAAGCAAGCCTATCAGACTCAAATATAAATTAAATAAAAAAGTTACAAAAATTTTGAATAATTTACAAGTTTTAAAATAAATAGTTATATATTTTTAACAAAAATTAAAATAATTAAGAATGGTTGGATCCTGCCTGTGACATATGGAGCATACAATGTCTAGGAACTCAACAAGGAACAGATACCCATTGCAGATCATAATTCTTGAATAGAAGGGCTCACATGTTCAAGTATTTATTCCTGAAAAATATTTTAGAAAAATGGAATGAGTTTTGCAACTCAGTGACTAGACAATACATTTATAATCCACATGAGACCATATAAACATTATTATTAAAGTAATTTTTAATTAAAAAATAGTAATTGATCAGAATAAGTAAATCAATAGGGAGTTCTCATATAGAAATCAAATCAAAAGTCCACACTTGCGTGGCTCCACCTCTATGGGTAGCCCTTTCCTCTTGTGTGTCCTTACAAAATAATAGATCTAACGTGTGGCATACACGTTAGGTTAATTAGCAATACCCCTACTAGTTGGAGTCTGAGTTAGATGCATCTAAATTAACGTCATAACTGCCGTTAACTACGATTTTCTAATACGAACCTCCCAAACTAATTCAAAATATATAATTTCAAATATAACAATTTTCGGTCTTTCAAACATATAAGGTATCAAATCAAATCAACTCATACTTTCTCACCCAAATCCCTTTTCAATCATATTTTCTCAATCTTAAGGCATTTCAAACATATTTCACAATTTCAAAATAAGTACTAACTAATACTTCAATGCTTCAAAAATACATATTTGAGTAAAATCAAATGTTTTAAAATAATATCAAGCTTCATCAAGAATACATATAGTCTCATAAAAATATATAGTCTCATGTGCATATTAAAATGAGCTTAACAAAGATAAACATTTAGCTTTGACAAATCAAATATTTAAGCTAATTTGAAATTCTTTGATAATAATGTTATAAGTATAATTATAAGTTTAAAGCATGGTATATCGAAATAATTATAAATGCAAAGCCAAACAATTATAAATATAAAACCTACTCACAACTTAGTCACAAGGGACCGAAGAGACCGAACCCCTTAGACGAGAATGAAGGGAGTGTGGGGCTGAGCAAGACCAAAATAGCAACTAAGACAGTTCATCCGCAGTGACGACCGTGATGCCCCTGACAGCAAGCTCCGTTGATGGCAACAGCAGCCGCAATGATGGTGAATGGATCCTTCATTGCGACTCTCGCTCTTCCTTCCTTCTCTATCCAGCTCAATATCTCCCTCTTCATTCAACAACGACAGCGACCCCAATAGAGACGGCGGCAGCCTCAACAGCGATGGAAGCAGTAGTATCAGAGGAACGACTCTTCCTCTGTCGTGTTTCTCTCTCTACGAGCTCCTTCTTTCTCGTTTGGCTCCTTAATCACGGTAGCAGCGACGGCTCTAGGCAGAAACGACGACATCTCCTTCGACTGCGACAAAGGCTTTCATTACCGCCTCCTTTCCTCTCCTCTGTTCATCGAATCTTCGTTCCCTCTCTCCCCCGCTCTCATAGCCGACGTCGTCCTCTCCTTTCCCCCCTTCTTCTGCTTTCTTCCTCTCATTCATTCTTATGTGTTTCCTTTTTATTTCATTATTCAGAGTGTGTGGGAGAGTGAATGGTGAGGTAAGTGTTAGTGAAATTAGGGTTAGGATTTAAAAAAAAAGGATAAGTGATAGTTTAGGTATTTTGATAAAATTAGAGGGTAAATGTAAAATATTTCAAAAAAACTTAGGATATTACATTCTACCCCACTTGAAAAAATTTTCGCCCCTCAAAAATTGATAAAGTATGCAAAAATGTTACATGGTTTTAGCGTTTTACCAAACATCAGAAAGACGTATAATCGAGTGCAAAAGTTACATGATAAGTGTGTTAAAATGATGTGGTTGACATTCACCGACTCTCGTTCCCTTGACAACTTAGATATACATAGAACTCTTTAATTTGTTCGCCAAACTCCTCAAAATACAATCTTACTTCATAATCTCCTTGGTTCTGTAGTATATATCCATAGTAGCAACCAGTCATATGTCAAGTCTTAGAACTACAACTTTCCGAACTTCAGCATCGATAAACGGTGTCTTAATGAACTAACGTATCACTTGCTATCTGGGAATCACACGTGACACCGAAACAAACACGAGTTTACTCAAAAAGATTCAAAACTTACGAAGGGAAGAGCAAACACCACAGATGGTGTTCGCACAAATGTAGAAGGATGCTTAAGATTGCAATTAAACAATAATGTACAAAAATAATTAAATGTGCCAGAAAGAGAGTCAATCACATCTTAACAAGGAAATTTGGATCAAGAAACTTTGATAGAAACAATAAAAGAAAAGATGATGTATTAAGTCAAAACAAGTTCAGGTTGAATCAAAGAAATACAAAGTTCGCAAAAAGAAGGTAACCAAAGTCAATGACAATTTTTTTTACAAAGATTTAAGAGGATGATTAAGGACACAGGCAAGAGAAGAATCAAATAAAAAACTTTTTCAAATAATATTTGGAACAAGAATTACGAGAGAATACTAGAAGATATGATGTATCACAGTAAAGCAATTTCAGATTACATCAAGGACTTATATAGTTCACGTAAGAGAATGTCACGTCACCTGTGTTATCGAGAATCTATGGTATAGCCGAAAGTACAATTAGATCGAGATATGTGATAAACCACTATTTCATGGTTTATCTTGTACTTAATTGAGTGGTTTTTATCAAGTCTTCACCCACTTATTCATATAAATTGCATGGTTTTACCATTCCTTCCTCATTTTATGAGATTTATAAAAACATGTTTCCTATGCTTTATTAATAGAGTAAAGGATATTTTCGTCCCTGACCTTTTTTTTTGCTGGCTTTTTCGTCCTCAAGCAATGAAAAATACATTAAAGCCCCTGACCGTTGAAAAACGTGGATATTTCTGTCCCTCTGTTGATTTCTGTCGTTTTCACTCGACGGAAAAGGCTGAGGTGGCACAGGTGGCGCTGAGGTGGCACTTAACGGAGGCCACGTGGCATTGGGGCAAAAAGTTATAGGACATATAAGTCCCTGGAGACGAAAACGATGCCATTTCGTCTCCTCCCCCAATCTTTGAAATTCGTCTTCCCTCATCCCTCGTCTGCACAATGACGGCACAGTGGGTGTAGTGGGGAGTTGTGGCAGAAAGGAAATTCCTCCTTCCATGGCATCTGAAGGGGTATCATCCAGCTGGAGAAGAGGTGGAGGTCAGGTGGGCTCGAGCTCGCGTCCTAAGGAGAAGGACAGCAAACATGGCGTCTCACCAAAGTGCTTCTGTGGAGGAAACGCAGTCCTTTTCATGTCAAAGACCCGGAGCAATCCGGATAAATTGTTTCTGGGCTGTCCCTTTTACAAGGTATGGAAACGCAATGTGATGCACGTTTGGTTGAAGATGTGTTAGGGTTACTAATTTTTAGGGTTTGAATTATGTGGGTTGATATGCTGCAGGCAAGACAATCGTATTGCAAATTTTTTGTGTGGCTTGATGAGCACGTTGCTGGACTTGGATTGACAGCAACAAAGTATATGGGAGAGAAGGAATTTGTAGATGTAGAAGATTATCACAGGCAGCAGGACATGGAAATGAGGATAAGTTGCTTGGAGAAGAGGATATTAGCTCTAGAGATGAAAAGAAAGCCAATAAGATGGTGTATCTGTGTCATTGTCATTGTGTTGTTTTTTGTTGTTCTAAGTTGTAAGAGTTGATAAACGAATGAAAAAGTGTGTAATATTATTGCAGCAATTATAGGTGAATTCAGTGTTATTTATATGAATGATGATTGTATTGCCCTGTACGTGTTGTGTAAGATGTGGAGGAAATTAAAATTGGTTCCCTAATACATAACATACCATTGCATTAGTCATAAAAAAAAGTTGTTTAGTTAACATCCATGTTTATCTGACCCACAAAGGGTGTTCAAAAAGTATGGGACAGAAACCTAAATTGTTTGTACTACTTGTCAACAACCATTACATAGACAAAAAGTTATCACAAAAAGCACTTAATGACAGTAGTCTTCATTCTTTCGAGTCCTTTGTTTTTGGAGAAGTTGGCAAATTTTGGGGTGAAGCATCTTGATTTGGAGCTGCAGATGGGATGGTAGATGGAGTTGGCTGTTGTGTACTAGTGTTGATTGTAGATGCAGCGATTGGTGTCGGCGGCCTGAAGATCTTCTGCTTTGGTCTGAACCTGGACTGTTGTGGGCGAGATGTGTCATTGGCTTTCGCTGGAGGTTTAAATGGACGGCCTATAGTTGGAGCTGGTGGCCTGGTTTGAGTAGTTGTTGGCCCTGGAGGTGATATGATAAGTGTGGATCTTGTCACCCTTGTTGGAGCTGGTGGCATAGGTGGATTGCTTGGGGCAGGTGATTCCACAACAGTGGGGTTTAGGGAGCTGCCTGGTTGGCTGCTGGATGCATCCTGCAAATATGCATGCAAGATGTGAACAGAGTAGTATTATGAAGACAGATTAGTCCCTAAGCTTAGCAGTACTAATACAGAATAGTCCTTAGGCATATCAGTAATCAGACATCGTAGTCCTTAATTATTTCCATACTAAGACAGATTAATCCCTAACCTTAGTAGTACTAATACTAAGACAGATTAATCACTATAGGGTTCTTACCTCTGAACCTGGAGCAGATTATGACAGTGGACGCATAATCAGTGACTGGGAGGAAGTAGCTGCTTTCTTCCTAGGGCACCTTGTCTTTGGCTTCCAGTTTGGGTTGGAAGGGGCTCCTTTACATGTTTTGTAGTTGTGACCCTTCTCACCACACTTGCTGCAGGATACAACGAATGACATTTTCAGTTTTTCTTCTTGCATGAGTGGCTCAGCCGGATCCTTTTGCCTATTATGAACCTTTGGCCGTCCAATTGGCCTTTTGACAATAGGTGGGTCTGGCTTCGAGAACTCAGTTCCAACCCAAAATTCTGGACTTGGAACAGGCTTAATACAGTGTGCATATGTCCTCCTAATGGACTCCATGCATAGCCAAGGGTGAACATAGTCCTGAGGTGTGTCATGTCTCTTCCTTATGGCAGCAAATGCATGTAAGCAGGGCATGCCTAAGGTAATGCAGCGAAGGTGAGTAATATAACCAAAATAACAGTAAAGGGAATTCAGATCAAAATAGCAAAGAAACTGGACCAAGTACTGTACAGGACATACCAGTCAGTTGCCATCGATTGCATGAGCAACTGTGCCTAATGAGGTCCACATCCACCTTAGTTCCTTTCCGAGAAACCTCAAACCTCTTTTGTTCATTATCACCAACCCATTCAGCCGTCCACTTGGTGCTTAGGTTTAACAGCTTCTCCATCCTCTTTTCCTGAACTGGTGCTAGCCTCCCTGAGTGATTCTCCAAGACCCGTTTATGATTCACCATCTGCCTCATGAGATAGCACCTGATCTCTTCACACATGGTCAGGATAGGCTTGCAGCGATAGTTTACTATTTTTGCATTAAAATCCTCACACATATTATTTGTGAGGTTATCCACTTTTGGCCCATGGGAGAAGTAAGCCTTCACCCATGTCTCAGGTTCAAATTTACTGAGGTACTCCCATGCACCCTTGTTAACTATCTTCAACTTCTCCATGCATTCCTTGAACTCAGCAACAGTCGTGCACCTGGCACACTCCCACACAACTTGTCGAATGTATAGATCCTTGTAGTGATTGATGAAGTTTTTCCACATATGCATAATGCAATTGCGGAGCTTAGCGTGTGGCATGACCTCCTTCAATGCAGGCAGCAAACCCTGGCCACAACATAATCAACCACACAGCAATGAAATTAACCAAGTAGGTGGCAATGAATATCATCAACAAATTATAAATGATCTAAACCAAATGCAGAGCAATGACAATAACCATAAACTGGAGTTACCTTCTGTTGGTCTGATATGAATTTCCAGCCATGGTT
This sequence comes from Arachis ipaensis, assembly GCF_000816755.2. Lineage (NCBI taxonomy): Eukaryota > Viridiplantae > Streptophyta > Magnoliopsida > Fabales > Fabaceae > Arachis > Arachis ipaensis. Next base: position 124,468,422 of record NC_029792.2, on the reverse strand, counting down.
AGCATCGTCTCCTACGTCCCCTTGCAGATTGGTCAGGAACCACTTCCAGGCTTCCTTAGTCTCAGGCCTGACCACTCCATAGGCAATAACATAGAATTGGTTGTTTGCATCCTGAGCAACTGCTGCTAGAAGCCAACCACCGTAATATGTCTTCAGAAAGCACCCATCCAAATGCAACAGAGGACGAAATCCATCTTTGAAACCTTGTTTGCAGGCATCTAGGCAAATGTATAGTTTATCAAACACAGGGGGACCATCTGGAATTGGCATGAGCTCAAGCCTGGCTGATGAGCCTGGATTGCTCCTCAGTATTTCCTCACAATAATCCCTGGATCTCTTGTATTGTTCCTTTTCATTTCCTTGGATCTTCTCCCTAGCCTCCTTCAGTGCTCTATAAACCATTTTAGGATGGGGACAGAGGGCAAATTCCTCTTTAAGAAAATCAGTAGCCTCCTTTGTATTCATGTGTGGTTGGGTGGACATCCGCTTTTCAATCTTCTTACTTAGCCAGTGTTGATCAGCAGTGTTGCTGCCCAAATCCCTCACACAAGTGTGTTCTGGATGGTAGGTCTTCACTTGATAACACTGCAGACTTTTGTTGTATGACAAGTGAACCAAGTAAGGGCACTCCTTATCCCCACACCCCACTCTCACTCTCTCTTTGTCATTTTTTATCCATTTCACTTCCCGACCCTCAGCGATGAAAGAATCTTTAACTACCTCGTTGAACCTGTCTACAGTGGCAAACCTAGTTCCTAGTTCAAACCTGCCCTCACCATGAGCATACTCATCATTAAACTCTGGAAACTTTTCACCTCTGCCTTCATCATCAGATGATATGGGAGTATGTAAGTCTTCAGACTCATACTCAAACATTATCTCCTCCACCTCCGTTGGGAGCTCACTGACATAAAACCCACCCCCGACTGCATAATCCGGCTGGACATCAGGTCCTTGATCCCCTGCTTTACCACGTGCATCAGTCTCATTCCCACTCCCTTCCCCTCTTTCATTGACCCTTGTGCGAAATTGTCTTTTCTTCTTCCCTTGCTTCTTTGGTGTAACTACCTTCTTCCTAGGAGTATTTACCTTCTTCTTAGGAGTAACTACCTTCTTGATCGGCATAACGACCTTCTTCTTACCCTTGACACCTCTTTTCCTCTTCCCAATAGTGACCCCACCATTGATGTCACTCTCACTGCTGTCACTCTCAATTCCAGCCGGTGGAGGTTTGTACAAGACGTCCTCTGTGCTCTCGTACCCGTCATCAGATGAAGAGGAAGAATTCAGTTCCTCTGCAGTTTCATCCACCTCCCCTGCAGTATCTCTGTCCTGGGCGGCATCCTCAACAACCTCCGGCTCATCGACAGGATGGTCAAAGTATATATGGAACTCACCTCGCCCTGGGTGCTTCATTAGGTTCTCTCGCATTGCGTTGATCTCGACATCCCCAGTCAATATGTTCATCCCGGATTCAAATTCAGTGCTTGATGGATGATACCAGTATACTGCCTTGTATGACTGGTAGCCCAAATCCTTAAATAGTGTCACTAGGTCTCCGAAATTCACAAAGTCTAGGTCCATCTCAGGGAACCTCTCCTCCTTTCCATTCTGATAAACCATTTCTCCACCAAATCCTCTTACGAAGTTCCCTCCATGATGAAAGACCGGAACCACAAACACGTCAACCATCTGAAATTGACCAGTGCAGAACTAGGATTAAAAAAGGAAACAACACAACATATGAAAGAAACTACATTTCCCGAACACAATCCCTCCCCCTAATCCTACACAGCACGCAATACACCCCATTTTCACTTTCTTTCTTACACTGTAAACATGCAAACACATTGCATTCCTAGCTAAGCATAACAATCTTACCTTGTAACGAAGACACCAGCCACGACCTCAGACGAAGCTTCTCCTCAGCCTCTGCCACCAGCGATCACCCCTGGCCTTTTGCTCTTCTACGTGTTGTATTTTTTGGAAGGAGAAACAGAGACGAAGGAGTTTGATCGTCTTTGAGTTAGGGTTTTCTGTAATTCTCTCACTCAACTATGAGTCTTCTGGGTATTGTATATGGGGATTCAACTGTGTTGATTGGGGGAGGAGACAAAACAGCGTCGTTTTCGTCTCCAGGGACTTATATGTCCTATAACTTTTTGCCCCAATGCCACGTGGCCTCCGTTACGTGCCACCTCAGCGCCACCTGTGCCACCTCAGACTTTTCCGTCAAGTGGAAACGGCAGAAATCAACGGAGGGACACAAATGTCCACGTTTTTCAACGGTCAGGGGCTTTAATGTATTTTTCATTGCTTGAGGATGAAAAAGTCCGCAAAAAAAAAAAGGTCAGGGACGAAAATGTCCTTTACTCTTATTAATATTAAAATTTATTTATCCTTTATTACCATTCGATGCCGTGATGTGTGTGTTAAGTATTTTCAGGTTTCATAGGACAGGAATGGCTTAGAGGACAGAAACGAAACATACAAAAATGGAAAGAAAGCATAAAAAATGGAGTTTTGAAGAGAAGGCAGCGACGCGAACGCATGGACGACGCGGACGCGTGACTTGAGCGGAACGCATATGACGCGGACGCGTAACTGACGCGTACGCGTGACCAGGAAAAACTCCAGATGACGCGAACGCGTGACAAACGCCACGTGCAGAAACTGCAGAAAACGCCCCCAGCGATTTCTGAAACCCTTTTCGGCCCAGATCCAAGTCCAGAAACACAGATTAGAGGCTATAAAGTGGGGGAATGCATCCATTCAGGGAGATCTTCCATTATTCACTTTTCATAATCTATATGTAGTTTTTAGAGAGAGAGGTTCTCTCCTCTCTCTTAGGATTTAGAATTAGGATTCCTCTTAAAGGAATTAGGATTTCTTCTTCTCAATTCCCAGGTTTAATATTCCTTTTTTATTTATTTTCTCAATTTAGTTTATAAACTCTTTATGTTTGGATTGATTTTCTTTTATTAATGCAATTTGAGGTATTTCAGAATTATGATTGCTTTCCTTTATTTATATAAATAATTTAGATTTTTTCCTTTTGGCTTTGGTTGATTAATTGGTGACTCTTGAATTGTCAAACTTATCGTGATTGATAATTGTTATCTTTGCTAATTGATTTAAATTCCTGTAACTCTAGTCTTTCCTTAGGAGTTGACTAGGAATTTAGGTGTTAAATTGATTTATCCACTTGACTTACCTTCATAGTTAGAAGTTGACTTAGTGGGAGCAAACAAAAAAAATATAATTCTCATCACCATTGATAAGGATAACTAGGATAGGACTTCTAGTTTTCATACCTTGCCAAGAGTTTTATTAGTTATTAATTTATTAATTTCTGCAATTTATTTTCCTTGTTCAAACCTTTTAAAACCCAAAAACACTGTTTTCCATAACCAATAATAAATACACCTCCCTGCAATTCCTTGAGAGACGACCCGAGGTTTAAATACTTCGGTTATAAATTTTATTGGGTTTTGTTACTTGTGACAACCAAACTTTTGTACAAGAGGATTCTCTGTTGGTTTAGAAACTATACTTACAACACGATTAATTCTATAAATTTATTTACTGGCAGAAATCTGATCATCAATATGCATAAGATGTAGGACATGAAACAAAATAATCAAATTTTATTTCAACAAGAATTGAAACAAGAAACTCCCGATATGAAATATAGAAGAATGAATGATACATCAAATCACGCGGCACGATTATAGCGCATACTTCAACAAAAACTATTCCAAGAAGAACACCTAACATTCCCAAACTTAACGATTACCATTACTTAAATAAAAGAAACGAAGGAGTTTAGAAGAACTATTTCTCGCAAGTTATACTTTCTAGCCCTCTGTATGTACCATGCTCAATAATCATACCACAAGATGTGACGCCGCTAGATAGAATATAGATTTTTTTTACAACAAAACTATAAAGCAAACAAAACAAAACAAAGTCCAGCAGAACAATATCATCATAGTATAAGAGGCTTTAGGGCATAAGTAAATATTTAAGTCACCGAAAGAAAAAAAAAACTTCACCATATTCCTCATCAACATCATCATCAAGACTCTAAAAAGGCCAAAATGATGAGAGTATTGCAAATAATTGAGAGAGTAAATTAGAAAAAGAACATAGAATTGCATCCAAAATTAGAAGCTAGTATATATAAAAAAATTGTATCACCTGGAGATTTCTACTTCTAAACATCAACAACAATAACAAAATAAAATATTCAAATACAATCAATCAAAATATAATAATAAATAAAATATTTAGAACGAGTAAAGACAACATATGAAAAATCTGAAATAAATGAACCAACTAAAAATAGAAAACTCATCAAAAGAAAAGAAAATGTTGATAAATTTTACATCTCTAAAATCAAGATATGATCAATCCATACCCATCATTTCTCCGGTTAACAAGTTATGATAAAACAACTCAAGCTCAAACCCAATGACTCAAAATGAACCTATCGATTTATTTAGAGTTTAGACATCTCCAATCTTCATACATTGCAAACAAGTATCAAAGCTGTCCTAAAATTAGAAAAGTAATTATTTTTTTATGCCTATTTTATAATAATCCATGAATATAATAAGGGAAAAAATTCATATAAAGAAATTGTTCAACTTTATGGAATTATATATCCAATATTTTTCATCGGAAATCGTCAGCAATTCTTTCCAATATCTAAGACCTACAATCTTAATCTCACAAATTCAGAAAATCGATTTCCCCAAATCTCTGAAATTAAGAATAATAATTGAGAATAAGAAAATTTTTTAAAAAGTAAGGGTTAAGAAAATTTTCAAGTTTCAGATCTTAGCCAAAAATAAAATTTATCCTCCAATCCTCAACAGAAAATAAACGTTCACAATTTATATTTCACCTTCACATGCAGTACCCGTTTGAGAGTAAACCAAGTTCCTTCACAATGAATTGAATAAACTGAGATACCACTCAAGCAAATATCTAATTTAAAAATCATATTCAAACAACAAAATAGTATTACTGTTATCACAGTTACAGTTATATATCAAAAATCAACTAATAGAAAAATAAAAGACAAACATCACCAAAACAAATAAAATTATAAGAGCTGGTTCTAACACACCCTCATTCATATATAAATGAAGTTTTTGTTATGATAATACACATAAAATAGGTTGTTTGAGCTGTCCTTTAGTAAGGCATTCGCGTCTAAATGTAATCTAATGTTGCAACAATGAAATCAAAGCATAGCACAGAATTATTAAAAGACACAAACACATCAGCTATGGTATGCACTTCTAAAGTCAGACCAACTAAATTATTTTGACTTTCAATTTCAAAATAATAAACTTGATTATAAAAATTCACTTGAAAATACAAAGTCATTCTTGCATGACCAAGAAAAAAAATTTTCTTAATCTAACTAATGATAACATGAAAAAGTATTAAAGTAGTAAAATATAAAGCCTGCTGAGCTTTACTTCCATCTAAATAGAATGGAAGGGATCTCGTTGAATAGATGAAAAGTTGTGTGAACCAATAAAATATTATATTGTAAGCATTCAAAAATTAAACAATTTTTCTCCTTACTCTTTAATTTAAGTCTCTCCAAAGTTAGCTCTCACCTCTTTCTTCAAGTATCATATATCTCTTAGAAATCTCTTGAAACAACTAATTTCTTTCACAACCATCACATTCCACAGAAATCATCAAAATTCAGCAACAATAGAAAAATCATAGAACAACATAATCACAACAATTCCGCGACAAGAAAGCCATGTCCAACAACACAATACCATAATAGAACTAGACCATCAAATTAGAAAAATTCAAACAAACTTCTAGATCAGAAAGACCTTCGATCCATCTAACTAATCACCCAAATAGTTCACTATACTCAAGCAGGAAAAAAATCACCAATTTGACAAACAACAATAACACTTCATTTATATGTTCATCGCATAGTTCTTCCCCTCGAGCAATTGAATAGCAGTTTTCAAAATGATTGATTTGAAAAAAAAATCACGAGTGGTTCAAAATTATGTTAGCTTAAAAAATCATCAGCATAAGAAGAACAAACTTGTTTTAACAAAATCTAAAAGAAAGCATCTCAATCAGCAGTTAAGCAAATCCACAATCCACAAATCCGAATACAGTTATATAAAAGAAATCAGATTGTAATTCACATAAAAAAACATATCGAATTTTCTAGATCGTGGATGAAATCTTGAAATCGGGAACCATAGAGAACAACACAAAAATAAAGGAGGTTAAAGCGGTAGAGGACGCATGATCGCAATAATCAAAAGACAACAATGACACAGAGCATAAGGATAGCATTCCTATAGGTCTCTGATAGTGCCACAATTTGTAGAAATAGATGCGCTTCTATTTATACAATTGCGATCCTACCATAGGACACTTACTCCATATTACACAAATTAAACTAGGCTCTGATACCATTTTGTCACGGCCCCAAACGAGCCATGACTGGCGCTCAGGGAAATAGTCCCCTAGCAAGCCTATCAGACTCAAATATAAATTAAATAAAAAAGTTACAAAGATTTTGAATAATTTACAAGTTCTAAAATAAATAGTTATATATACATTTTTAATAAAAATTAAAATAATTAAAGAATAGTTGACATATGGAGCATACAACGTCTAGGAACTCAACAAAGAACAGATACCCATTGCAGATCATAATTCTTGAATAAAAGGGCTCACATATTCAAGTATTTATTCCTAAAAAATATTTTAGAAAAACAGAATGAGTTTTGCAACTCAGTGATTAGGAAATACATTTATAATCCACATGAGACCATATAAACATTATTAATATTAAAGTAATTTTTAAATAGAAAATAGTAATTGATAAGAATAAGTGAATCAATAGGGAGTTCTCATATAGAAATCAAATCAAAAGTCCACACTTGCGCGGCTCCACCTCTATGGGTAGCCCTTTCCTCTTGTGTGTCCTAACAGAATAACAGATCTAATGTGTGACCTACACGTTAGGCTAGCAACACCCCTGTGCTAGCTGGAGTCTGAGTTAGATGCATATAAGTTAACGTCATAATTGCCGTTAACTACGATTTTCTAATACCAGTCTTCCAAACCAATTCGAAATATATAATTTCAAATATAACAAATTTTTGGTATTTCAAACATATGAGGTATCAAATCAAATCAACTCATACTTCTCATTCAAATCCCTTTTCAATCATATTTTCCAATCTGAAGACATTTTAAACATATTTCACAATTTTAAAATAAATACCAACCAATACTTCAATGCTTCAAAAATACATATTCGAGTAAAATCAAATATATCAAGCTTCATCAAGAATACATATAGTCTCATAAAAATATATAGTCTCATGTGCATATTAAAATGAGCTTAACAAGGATAAACATTTAGCTTTGACAAATCAAATATTTAAGTTAATTTAAAATCTTTTGATAATAATCTTATAAGTATAATTATAAGTTTAAAGCACGGTATATCGAAATAATTATAAACGCAAAGCCAAACAATTATAAATGTAAAGTCTACTCATAATTTGGTCCCAACGGATTGAAGAGATTGAACCCCTTAGAGATGAGAATGAAGCGAGTGTAGGGTTGAGCAAGACCAACTGAGATAGTTCATCAGCAGCGACGACCATGATGCCCCCGATGGCAAGCTCCATTGATGGCAACAGCAGCCGCGATGATGATGAATGGCTCCTTCATCGCGACTCTCTCTCTTCCTCCCTTCTCTGTCCAGCTCAATTTCTGCCTCTTCATTCAGCAACGATGGCGACCCCAATAGAGACAATGGCGGCCTCAACAGCGATGGAAACAGCAATAGCATAAGAACGGCTCCTCCCCTGTCGCGTTTCTCTCTCTACGAGCTCCTGCTCTCTCATTCGGCTCTTTATTCATGGCAGCAGCGACAGCTTTAGGCAGAAACGACGACATCTCCTTCGACTGTGATAAACGCTTTCATCGTCGCCTCGTTTTCTCTCCTCTGTTCATCGCGTCTTGTTCGCTTTCTTCCTTGCTCTCATAGCCGACGTCGTCCTCTCCTTTCTCCCCCTTCTTCTGTTTTCTCCCTCTCATTCATTCTCTCTTCTGTGTTTTCTTTTTGTTTCATTATTCAGAGTGTGTAGGAGAATGAATGGTGAGGTAAGTGTTAGCGAAATTAGGGTTAGGGTTTAAAAAAAAAGATAAGATATAGTTTAAGTATTTTAATAAAATTAAAGAGTAAATGTAAAATGTTTTAAAAAAATTTGGGATATTACGTAAGGAAAACCTACGTATAAATTCTTAAGTAGAATACATGATGGCAAATTGGCAACACAAACTCAAACTCAAATTCAAACTGAAACAGCAGCTAGCGATGACGTTACTAATCGTAAGTATGAATGACGCGGAAAGGAATGCGTCGAGAGGGCTGGTACTGCTCCGTCGTCACACGGCCACCGCCAGGACGCTGCCGCTGGCAGCCTAAGGAGTGTGTGCAGATCATGGAGAAACCTAATTTCCTCCCCTGACTTCACCCGCAACCACCTTCGTCGTTCATGCTTACGCGATCCAAGCCTGACTCCGCCACGATTTTTTTGTTACAACAGTTGGCCCTTCAGTGGTGTTAGAATTAGATACGAAGTTACTGGAGTTGTCTCCGTACAGTCAGTAATGGACAACCCCTCTGAAGCTACTAAAGTCGATTACTTCAGGGCACAAGACAACTACAGAATCGTTGGTTCCTGCCATGGATTGTTATGCTTTTTTGATGATCATGGCAACGAGAATACGCATGGCATCTTGTGGAACCCCTGTACCGGATTCACATTCCAATCGCCGCAAATCAGCGGTCAAGCCAGCCTTTGTGGCTTTGGTTACATCATCTCAGTGACAGCTACAAGCTTTTTGGAATTATATGTAAGGAAATGTCATCTGGTTTGGAATTTAGTACCAGAATTTATACATTTGGATCAACTTCGTCGTGGAGAAGAATTGATGATAGCCCATTTGGCCTCTTTGGTATCCCAACTAACCACTTTTATATGCCAGAGAATGGGGTATTTTTCGGTAGTAGCAGAGCATGCACTATTAATTGGATTGTTAACCATCATGTGATTCTTTATTTTGACTTGGGTAAAGAGACTTATGCTCATTTTACCCTGCCTGATACGGATTCAAGTGATTATCAATGCAAAAAGTTATGTGTTTTGAGAAACTGCCTTTCTGTTTGTTATGGGTATTCAAGAACACAACACTCGATTGTGTGGCAGATGAAAGAATATGGAGATGCTCAATCTTGGACTAAATTGGCAATGATTTCCTTCCACGGCCTTGTACCTCTCTATATCTCGGAAACTAATGTGCTTTTAGCCATTTCTTCATCTTTCAAAATAGTTTTGTGTAACTTGAATGCTGGCAGCGTAGATTTTCCTGTGATTGACGGTATAAAGAATCATTATCTTTATCAAAGTGTACGTTCTAGGATGGCTTATATCTACCATGAAAGCTTAGTTTCACCAAATGGTCTTTAAAGCAACTCATCCAAAATGCTGCTTCGCTTCTTCAAACCTCAAACCAAGCCTATTGTCTCTTGGTGAAGCCATTCCCGAATTACCAACTTTGTTATTGATGTTATCAAAATTATTTATCTGTGTACTGTGTTTATGTTTCAAATAGAATTTACTGCTTTATGATAATTGTTTGATCTTCCCATTCTAGTCAAATAATTCTTTTAATATTCTTGGTATCATTATTCTTCCTTGCAAATCATTGGTCATAGTAATTTTGCATCAATACTACTGTTTCGTGGAGAAGGGCACGGCCAGGGATGGATATGTAGAAATGACCATAATTTACTTGCTTCATTTTGTAAATTAAGTGAAAAAAGAATAGTTCCTTAAATATGGATTAGGCATGCATATCTTACCATAGGTTAAAATTAGTATAAAGCGGCACCTTGGTGATTTTCCATAACAAATTCAAAGTATCTTCACTGTACTACTTGCGGTGATCGTTAAAGTAATTTATTTAATGTCAAAAATATTTGTTGCTAAGACCATAATAGCAAAGCAGTAGAACGATATATGGTCCAGCTTGCTCTCTCAACTGATACCATCTCTAGAAGTATATCAGTAGTGTTAGGAGGCTAGCATATTTTGTTATTTATAGCTATTAATTAGTCAGCATTAATATTTTTAATGGTGTGAGATTATCGCTTTTTAATATTGATATTGGACCCATGCTGGTGTATGTGAATGATATGGGGGTGGGAGGTGTCTAACAAAAATGTGGGTTCATGGTAGTAGGAACTCGGACCCTCCGAGTTCAGCAAGCAAAACCCACGGTCCGATTTCTTTGTGTTTGTATCTACTTGGAGTGGAACTCGGACCCTCCGAGTTGGCAAGGATAACGCACCGTCCGATTTCCGCATTACCCAATCGCACGGTCCGAATTGCGTGAAAGAAGGAACACGCGTCGCATCCCCGCTGATCCACAAACGGTGCCCCTAGAAAACACACAAAGAAGCCACTCTCTCACCATCCGAAGACACACTCACTCACCTTTCACTCTCACAGTCTCCTTCTTCTTCCTTTCTCTGGGTTTTGCATGGTGGAGGAGCATCAACAATGTCAAAAAAATACAAAATCAAAGATGTTGATCGATCTGAGCTTCATATTATTCATTATCTCAGTGATCCTGATTATGTAAGTATTTTTTTTTAAATTTTTTTAAATTTTATAATTTTCATTATATTTATATTTATTAAATATAACTGTTATTGATTTTGGTTAAATGTTAATTTTATTGTTAGTACAATAAAGTTGTAATGCTGAATGATTAGTAGCGTTATTTTAATTAATCCATGTTATAATTATTTTATTGAGAAAATTGAAATATTTTTAATTATAGTAATTATTATTAGGAAGCTAATTATTACCGTTATTAGAGTATGAATGATGGCATATACTCATTGTTACTATTTTTTTACACAGAGGAAAAAATGTTTAACAAAAGAGTAATTAACATTAGATTTTATTGTAGATGTTGTAATATTGTTGAGAATATCAATTAGGAATATATGTGTTTGTAATGAGTTTCATTTGCAGTTATGAATAATTTTTAGGATTAATTAAATAATTTTAGAAGTTAGAAGAATTAGTTGTATAAGGATTCAATAAATTGATTGATGATGGTAAGTTAGTAATTGTTAATTATCTAACTGGTAAGTTGTTATGTTTTTTTTGTAGAAATCAAGAATGTTGACATGTAACCATCCACTTCCTCCGGATCGGTACAACGATAGGGTGGAGGATCATTTGCGAATTACCGGGTTCTATCATGTGTCTCAGATTGGGATAGTGCAGTGTCAGAAAGCATTGGTAAATGCTCTAATCGAACGTTGGCACCCAGACACACATACGTTCCACCTTCCCATTGGTGAATGTGCTGTGACACTTGAAGATGTAGCTTTAATTCTTGGTCTTCCCACAGATGGTCTTCCAGTAACAGGGATGACTATGAGTAGTTTTGAAGCCTTGGAAGCGGAGTGTTTGCTTCAGTTTGGCGTTGCACCGCGAAGGGAGGACTGTAGATCTAGCTGCATAAAACTGACGTGGCTGAGGAATCTAAAAGAGAATATAGAATTGACTGATGAAATAAATATACAGAGGTATGTTAGGTGCCACATTATGTTGCTGATCGGAACGATCCTGCTTGGGGATAAGTCAGGAGCAGGTGTTCATTGGAAATTTCTACCCTTGTTACGTGACTTTGTCAATATTGGACAGTATAGTTGGGGCTCAGCATGCCTAGCACACCTTTACAGGGCGTTATGCAGGGCATCTCGTTATAACTGTAAGGAAATAGATGGTCCACTAACACTTCTGCTCGGATGGGCTTGGATCCGACTGCCATATCTATCGCCGGTTCCTAGAGAACCCCGCAGTTTTCCACTAGCAAACAGGTAATATTATGTTACAATGTACCCATTTCTTGATATTTAAGCTTCAGTTGAGCTAATTGAGAACATCATATTAGGTGGCGTAACTGGGAGCGTACTGACCGACGATTTAGATATTTGAAGCTAAATCACTTTAGGAAGGCCTTTGATGAACTTCAGGAAGGACAGGTGTGTTTTATTTTAACAAGTTTTCTACCAAAGCATAATGCATTTTAATTTTTATTTGAATTGTGGATTGTAATGATGAGTATCCCGAATTTTTCCAGTTTGTCTGGGTTGCTTATGCTGTGGATCGTGTGGATCCGAACATAATTCCTCCAGAAATCTACCGATAGGGTCAGGCGACAGTTCGGTTTCATTCAGGACATACCTAATCCAGAGCAGAATTTGGCTAAGGCGCATGGAGAGGTTCTGACTGGTCCTAAGAATCTTAACTGGGCCACGGCACCGAGTCATTCAAAATGGGTGATGCATTGGACAAACAGGTATCACTACATTCTTGATGAGCTTCCCATGCCTTCACAGCATCCTTTGGATAGTTACATGAACTGGTACCGTACAAAATATAGAAACCGCTTATCCTTGTCGAATGTTGTGGGTGAGGAGAATGATGAAGGTAACCAGGACATGGATGCGGGTAATGATGATATGGAAGGGGGTAATCAGGATTCAGATGAGGGTAGTCAGGATATGGATGAGGACAATGAAGATCAGGAGCCACAAATATCACTTCCAAATCCGCCTCAACAAGAACAACCTCAGCCCTCAACCCAGTATCTACCTCAGACACAGTTCACCCCATCATTTCCAACGCAGCAACAATATTGGGGTATGTCACAGTTTGATCCAGGTGAAGGAGGTTCTTTTAGTCAGTTGCTTGGGTTCATGGCTGCAGATGCAGCACAGTCACAGTATGGCCATCAACCTGATTTCATGCCAGGCAGGTATTCATTGGATGCCAGGTATCCAGGCCATACCTCATCCGTTGCTTCTGGAGAGTTCGTATATGTTGACTCTAGTAGGAGTGATGGTGGACGGGGTGTCCTTAATAGTCAAAATCCTAGCCGTGTTAACATGGGACTTATTGAGGAAGACACTAACACACTCGAACGAGAAACCGATGAGGAGGAAGATATTGAAGAGTTTGATGAGGATGAAGAATCTCGTAACGATGGTAATATGTTAAATATTTTACTTTATGTTTTCCATATTTGAATTTATATTGTTAGCAAAATTGGCCTCTCTTTTTGTATTTTTCTTCTTGATTTGTTGTGTATATGTTGGTTATGAATATGTAATATGCTGCAGCTAGTTGTTTATTCCTTTATTGTATACAGGTCAGGCACTCAGTCCGAATGACAACATCAAAGGTTACAATCTACAGATTGATCCCCCACGTCGGAGCGCTAATCGTTTCACTCCTTCTGTATTTAAAAAAGCGGCCAAGAAATGCAAGAACTTTGTGAAGGATGTAAAGTGGGGAATGAGAAAGTAGTTGTTTATTTTATTTTTTTTTTTTGGTATTTTGTATATGTTGGAAAGTATGTACTAATGACTTAATGTAGTTTTTAGTGGACTTTGTAATGTTTAGAGTAATTTCTTTGTGTTGGACATTATGTAATAATAAATAGCACTAATGGTCATATTATATTGTATTTTTATTGTGAATATGTTGTAGTGATATTATTAATGTTTTAATCATCTGGAGTATGTAACAATGTTTCATAAAATCTTAATATGCTCATACAGATTTTGATGTAGTGATGTATTAACCATCAAATTATATAAGGCTACAGATATGTGATAATACTAGATTGTCATAAATTATAAGGTTACAAATAGTAGGTCATGTTACATATATTTGCTCATTCAGGTTATATTATACAATCTCATCTTAAGTCTGTGAACCTATGGGGCACCTCTGTTGGTGTTTGTACCAGCTGTCTGACGGCATCTGCTACGACTATGTCCTTCAGCCCCGCATAGAGTACATCGCCTAGGACGACGTAACATCCGCGTGTCCATCTCATTCAGAAAGCGCGTCATCCTTGGGCGACCTTTCGTTACCCGTCTCAGGTACGGATTCGGTATGAACCGAGGTCCGTTGTAAGCAGGCCATGTAGCCGGATTACCTAGTGGCCTAAACCTTGCTCGGTACACCCGCCGTACTTGGTCCATCTTATAGACATCATGCACGTACAGTTGCCAATCCAGTCGCTGATTGGCACAACATGCGAATACATGCCTGCAGGGGATCCTGTCCACCTGGAACTCACCACAGTCACGTCGTAGGCCACGTAGATCGACTGCAAACTCCAGTCCGCTTGGCATCTCACGAACCTCAAAGACCTCATTCTGGCGGTCAAAGCAACTAACCTGAATATTTCCTGATGCAAGTTGGTTTGCATGCAACTTCAAGGTCACGATATCAGAAAATACATGGCCAGCATTGATCCTTGCTTCCGCCTCCGCTCTTTTTCGGGTGAATAACTCATTTAACCTATAGAATGTTGCCTTGACAAGAGCAGTAATGGGGAGATTGCGTGTACCCTTCAATACCGAATTGATGCACTCCACAAGATTCGTTGTCATGTGCCCCCATCGGTACCCACCATCAAAGGCCAATGCGTACTGCTCGCGAGTAGGGGTGGCAACACTACCCGAACCCGCGGGTACCCACCCCGCCCCTACGTTCCCTTAACCTCTGGTAACGCACCTCATACTCCCGCACCGTCCTAGAATATCCTGGTAGATAACAACATATGCAAAGCAAAGGAATGGAGGTCAATGGATTTACGTAAGGAAAATATATTGATAAATTGCTTAAATTTCATAAATGGTTACCGATGTTGACGACCAATTTTTGGAGGTACGGTACCTTGAACTTTCTCAAAAAGTTTGACTCTATATGCCGGGTGCAAAACATATGAAAAGCTCTTAGAGGTGACCACGCTCCGTTACTGCGTTCCACAGCTGCATTTATGGATTCGTGCCTGTCGGATATTAGACCCACACCATCACGAGTTACAACATGTTGACGCAGGTTACTAAGGAAAAAATGCCATGCATCAGAGGTCTCTCCCTCCACAATAGCAAATGCAATTGGGACGATATTGTTGTTGCCATCTTGTGAAACTGCCACAAGCAAACAACCCTTATACTTTCCGTATAAGTGAGTCCCATCTACTTGGACAATTGGCTTACAATGTCTGAATGACCTAATACAAGGGTAATAACTCCAAAATACACAATGCATGACCCGAATATCCCCCACCAACTCATCGCCTTGGTATGCAGGCATAGTCTCAAAATGGACAACAGCTGATGGCTCCTTATGACACATGGCCTCAAACCATATTGGCAACGCTTCATAAGATGCCTCCCAACCACCAAATATTTTTTCAACTGCCTTTTGCTTAGCCAACCATGCTTTCCGGTAACTGACGGTGTAGTTGAACTTCGATTGGACTTCTGCTATAACCGATTTTACCTTTAAGGATGGGTCAGCCTCAACTAGTGGCTTTATTGCTTCTGCAATTGTGATAGAATCCAGCTTCGAATGATCCTGTGAAATGGTGGCTCTTGTACATGTGTGACTACCATTATACCTCCTTATAACCCAACAGTACCTCCTGCTGATCAAGCTAACCCTAATAAGCCAATCACACCCTAACCCATACTGTGTACACTTGGCATAAAATATCAACGGCTCAGACTCAAACAACCTGTAGTCTTCGCTTCGTCGTATGCTATAGTCCTTTACCGCCTTAATAACAGCTTCTCTTGAACTGAACTCCATACCTACGTGAAATTCACCGTCTTCCACAATAGGAATTTCTGCTGGGACAACAAGCACAACAAAAATTTCATTAACACGTACATATTTCAAAAACGATTGTAAAGGTTAATCAAATTTAACTGAATCCAGTACGCTATAACTCCAAACCTAACAACATGTTATGATGTCACTCCAGACAATTAAATAACAGCAGCAGCATATTTAAAAACCATACCGGATTTGCCGGTTCGACCGGCATACAAAAACGAACCGGACCGATCAAGCTGGTTCGACCGGCAAACCAATAAACCGGACCAGTTTGTTTGAACCGTAACAAGGATAGAACCAGTGCACAATATTATTACAAAGTCATGCAATCGGTAATAACCATACTATGGACAATTTAATTATTATTTTCAATTTAATACCTCTAGCATATAAAAGTAAAAAAAAAAATATCAAATAGAGCTAACCTTGCTTCCTCATAACTCAATCAATGTCTAACTAAAATAGGACTAACACCACGTTTACGTACCTGCAGTCATATATTCTGGAAATTCTGGAACATGCATGGCTTCCAGGTCTAAAACTCGCATGAAGGATGGCTCCTTAAACGGAACTTCGTTCGCGAGTGCATTTGCCACTTCTGTCACATCTGGGGCCATGGTTCCGTCACCTTGATCTTCATCTCCATTTGGAGCAACAAATTCATAGTTGCTTTCGAACTCTTCTTCACTATCACTATTATAATCTTCCCATAGAATATTGCGGTCAGCCTCAGATTGTTCAAACTCAACATACAACTCGATGAACGAGATCTGAGACCGGTTTTCATCAATATACATTGAAAACATCTCCTGCATGCTCGCTTCGTCCGTCACATATTTGGTTTGATACTGGACGAATCCGCCAAACACCGGAATGGGATATCTGTATAGTATACACGATATCTTTCTTGCCCTCTCAGAATCAATCTTTTCACATATTACACCTTTCAGCTCTTCAAATGAGATAATAAAAGAAATGACAATATCTAGCAGATTTTCACAAATAAATTTAACTCCTTCAGTCGTTTGTAACAAAATCTGACCAAAATAGTATATTTTAAGTAATACTCTATCACTCATTTTTCCTCACTCACCACAAAAAAGACAACATTAATTCTAACTACTAGACTTCCAAAGTTAAAACTGAACCAGAAAGAAGAAAGAAGAAAGAAGAAGCTGCTCGAAGGAGGAAGACGGCACAAAGCTCCCACCAGTTCACCTCACACTTTTATATCATCATCTTTACTGAAATCGGACCCTTCGACTAGGTTAAACAATAAAATAAAAAAAAAACTTGGTCCACGAACTTGGACCATCCGAGTTCCCTCAAGCTCTCACAAAAAACGGAGGGTCCGAGTTCATTGTTGCCAAACTCATACCCTCATCAGCGAACTCGGACCCTGCGATATGCATGCAAAATTCTTCCTTGTGATATCGTTGGGTCCGATTTCATGCATACGAATTTTTATCTCTCACCCAAACAAATCGGACCCTTCGATTTGTTACTAAAAATTTAAAATTCAAAGAAAACGCAGGGTCCAATTTCCTTCTGCCCACACTGACAAAAAAGCTGTCCCACAAATATGTCTGTTTCACCCCTAAACCATATCGGAGCAAAGCACACACATGCCCCCCATTTCCAAAAAATTGAGCTGTGAGATTATACATTCTTTTTCTGTTGGTTAAATGCTGGCTAGATTTTAATAAAAGTGCTGGCTTTTTCTATCTAAAATTTCTCCATGACTAAATCACTGCACCATTAAAATTTTATTAATTGAAATACTACTATTATCATATTAATTTCGGCTACCGATATGAATATGCTATTGTATCTACATAGTGTTTCTGCAATATTGCTTCAATCAATTTATAAGGAAACTTATGAAATGCAATTAAAGAAGCTAAACCGAATTGTCATGTGTCCTGTCTTATTCAATTTACCCAATGACATTCAGCTCAATATTCAGGTGATGAGACCTTCTAGGGACTTGGCTTTGGCTGGTTCTCCTAACTCTTGGGTCAAGTTGGTAAAAATCATCGATAGATAGTTGGTAAGGTTTTGCTCATGCATTCAAGATTCTTAGGCTATAAAATAAAAATACCCCATTATGTTAATAAATTGTTTATCATTGATTGTATTCAAGATTGTTGTTGGAATAAAAGAAAGAAATAGAGTGAAGTATTATGTCTTCATCCTTTTAAACTTGTCTATTATTTTCCATTTATGTCTGGCCAACATTCATTAAGTCCGCTTATTAGTTGTCTTTACTCTTTAGTTTCTATACTTGTTTGATATTTTTTATAATAATAAATAAAACTGTTTATATAGTTGGTTTGAGACTGGAAAGCTGAATTAAAAAATTTGAAGGAATATTTGTTGTTGATGTAATTAGCATTTTTTATCTTTCCAATTTCTTCCCGAGTATAAATGTATAATATATTGATTACCCCTACCCCCATTCTTTTTAAACTCAGTATAAGTAATGTGTATAAAATTTATGGCAAGGCTGTTTAGAGAAAGGTCTTTGTGTCAAAAATAATTAATGATTATTCATTCATAGGAAACAATGGCGGGTAAGAAATGGAATCTTCAAGTTGCAAAAGTCTCATGAGGTTTTGAAGCATTATACAGAGGCTGTTATTGATGGTAAGCCTAAACATGCCAAGGTAACAATACTCATTAATTAGAGGTGAATGCCGATCATGATCTGTTCTTGTATTTATTGACTAGCCACATCAGCTTATTAATTATATATGATATATATTAGTGCTATCTTTGTATTGAAGGAAAGCAAATAGAATTTGTTTATTATGGTTATGACCGGTTTTATAATTTTAAATTGCTGATACATGTTGCAAAGAAGTATAAAAGAAAAGCCAAGAGGTATTGGGATGTCTTCTACAAGCACCCCAAGGACAAGGTAAAATATTATTTTTTAATTAGTATTAATTATAAGCATTTTTGCCATTGGTTTCATTGTTTTCGGAATTATAAGTATTTCAGAGTCCAAGGGTACCTGGTATGCGCCATCATTTTGGTTGCAAAGGAGGTGCTACTGGTAGAAGCTCAGACTCAAAATGTTCTCTTCCAGGGCATTTTCACTCATCATGTCCATTCCTATCATGCCTTGCAAGTCAGCCTTTTATTACTTTTTGTTATTATTAGTTTTGTTGTTGCTAGTAGTAGTATCTGGGATTTTCTTTTGAAAAATATGTGGATGTGTTTACAATTTGGGTTAGGAAGTTAAGCTTGTTTTGCTTCCACATGAAATAATTGTAATCTTGTTAGCACTATTATCTTAAGTTAGTACTTTAGTTTGGATGTATTTTCTTTTTAAGATAATGACCAAATCAGTACCCGAAAGATTCAAACGCTGACATTTTGGTACCTCATTATTATTATTGACAAAATAGCCCTTAAAAGATTTTAAAATTTGACAAGCGTGCTCCTGAGTTCGCCGAAGCAAGTTTCCGGCAAGCACAATGCTGATATGGCCACCGTATTTTGGTGACTTGGCAAACCACCCCCAAAGTTCCCTCCCCAACGCACACTCCCTCTCCTTCCCTCTCCCCCATCGTAGTCTCCGCCGTATCACAACCCCCTGCCCAACGTACACTTTACCTTTCTCCCTCAACACCACCATTCACAACAACAACTTTAACATCAACAACAACAACAACCTCCACCACTCTTCCTCTCCAACGCACACTACCCCTCCCTCCCTCAATCCCATCACTCACAGTAACAATAGCCTTAATATCAATAGCAATAATAATCTCCACCACTCCCCCTTCCTCAACTCACACTCCCCTCTCCCTCTCTCAACACCACCGTTCACATCTCCCTCTCTCAACACCACCATTCACAGCAACAACATACAACATCAACATCAACAGAGTTGCCCCAAATCATGAATTGTCCCAAATTTTTAGGTTAAATTATCATTCAAAAAAATTAATAATAATAAAACTCAGAGAAAACAAACAAATTCATATACAATAATCAAAATAAAATAAAATAAAATAAAACTTAATACAACACCACCAAAGCAAGAATAGAAGAAGAACACCAGACACAGAGGGGGCACGACACGATGGAGCCAAGATGGAACCCAGACAGAGGAGGCATGACAGCGACTGGGGGCTAGCAACAAGCAGATACAAGCAGTGAAGACGACAGTGGTGAAGACACACAGACAACGCAATGCCACGAAGGAGATAGACGACACTGGCGGATGCAGAAGATCCGATGACGAGATGGCGACAGTGCGGTGTCCATGACACTAGCTCTGTAAGACTGAGAAGGTTAAACTCCACTGCTGTTTTGGGAGAGAGTTAGTTGAGAGTATGAGACACTGTGTTGAGAAGGGAATTAGAATTCAAAGGGGTAAGGGAAGGGGAATTAGGGTTCAGAAAGGAGGATTTTGGATTGAGGAGGGGGGAAGTGCATTGGGGATGGGAGATTAGGGGGAGGGAAGGATTAGGGTTGGGGAGGGGGGAGAGTGCATTCAGGAAAGGGGAGGGGGAAGGAGAAGGAGAAGTGCGTTGGAAAGGAAGAAAGGAAGAAAGGAAGTAGGGTGGAG
The DNA here is from genome assembly GCF_000816755.2 of Arachis ipaensis. NCBI lineage: Eukaryota > Viridiplantae > Streptophyta > Magnoliopsida > Fabales > Fabaceae > Arachis > Arachis ipaensis. The sequence goes on along the minus strand of NC_029792.2, from coordinate 124,448,034 downwards.
GGGGGTTTGCCATGTCATCAAAATGTAGTGGCCATGTCAGCACTGTACTTGCCGGAGATGTGCTCCGACGAACTCGTGGGTATGCTTGTCAAATTTTAAAATCTTTTAAGGACCATTTTGTCAATAACAATAGTGAGGTAACAAAATGTCAGCGTTTGAATCTTTCGAGTACTGATTTGGTCATTACCTCTTTCTTTTTTGTTTTGAGAGCTGAAGTTCTTGAGATAATTTTATTCTTATCTGCCTATAATATACATTTGCAAATTCTGTCCAGAGATATTTATTGATGAGCAGAGACATTTAATTCAAACTTTCTGGGGCTATATGCATCAAGCCAAGTCTACTTTGGTCGATCCTTCAGCTTCTGCCTCAGCCTTATGATAAGAAACATGTTGGTTGATGTTCTTTCTCCATTCTCAGCATTAGGAGTAGTTTAATCAAGTGTCTGTTTGTCAGTCTTTAGACAATCATAACCACTGAAGTCTTTTATTTCTGATGAGCTTTCAACCAAGCTGAAAAGTTTTCCTTCAGCAGCATCTTTTGTTTTCGAATCTGATGAGCTTTCAACCAGGCTAGGACCTTTTCCTTCAGCAACATCTTTTATTTCTGGTTCATGTAGAATTTTATTATTTATTAAGGTTTTGTCTTTTTTTTTTTATTGTGCACAAATTTATTTAATCTATATATATACACACAAAAGTAACTCTATTGTGAATTTTCATGCCAAAAGCAACCCTTTTAAGTGTTTTATATTTTTCCAAAAAAACAACGCTTTCAATGGTTGCATAGTTAGACCAAGAGGCAACACCTTTTATGGGTTGCATATTTCGAAGAATAGCCAACACTTTAACAGGTTGAAGACTTAAATTAATAGGCAACACTTCAACATGTTGCATATTCAAAACTATAGTCAACACTTTAATGGGGTTGCGAAATCAAAAGAAGAGGCAACATTTTTTTGCTAGTGCGCGGCTGAATCATTGTCTGTTTTTAAGAAAAGGCAACGCTTCCAAAGGGTAGCTTTCAAAAGCATTACTTTTAAAACAAAAAAGCGTGGTTTCTTATCAAAAGCATTGCTTTAGGTTTTAAAGTGTTATTAGGATCAAGGCAACTTTTTATCAAATTTTAAGTAACACTTTTTAAATGTTGTCTCTGTTTAAAAATTTTATACTGTGATTCTTAATATTAATTTGATTTATACTCTATCATGGATATGTGTAAGTTTCACAAGTATCTCAATTTTGACTATTAATAAATTTACTCAAAATGTCAATCCACTTTAGAAGTAATATTGTTTTACCTACTGTCAGTATAATATGAAGTCACCTTAGAAGGAAAAACATAGATATAAACAAAACACAATTGTTTTCTATATTTATTTTAGAGTTTGTTTGGATATATTTAACTTATTAAAAAAAATAATGAATTTTTTTTAGTATGTGTTTGATAAATTTTTAATAATAAAAATAAAATACTAGAAATATTAAATTTGATATTAAAATAAAAAATAGAAACAATGAATAAAAATATGAAATTTAAAATCAAAATAT